>NW_024057997.1:0-300000 GCF_016432855.1 Salvelinus namaycush | reverse complement strand
ATGTCATCTATAATAATGACATAAAGGCTATGCTGCTACGGTGTGGGATGTCATCTATAATAATGACATAAAGGCTATGCTGCTACGGTGTGGGGCGTCATCTATAATAATGACATAAAGGCTATGCTGCTACGGTGTGGGACGTCATCTATAATAATGACATAAAGGCTATGCTGCTATGGTGTGGGATGTCATCTATAATAATGACATAAAGGCTTTGCTGCTATGGTGTGGGACGTCATCTATAATAATGACATAAAGGCTATGCTGCTACGGTGTGGGATGTCATCTATAATAATGACATAAAGGCTATGCTGCTACGGTGTGGGACGTCATCTATAATAATAACATAAAGGCTATGCTGCTACGTGCTACGGTGTGGGACGTCATCTATAATAATGACATAAAGGCTATGCTGCTACGGTGTGGGATGTCATCTATAATAATGACATAAAGGCTATGCTGCTACGGTGTGGGATGTCATCTATAATAATGACATAAAGGCTATGCTGCTACGTGCTACGGTGTGGGATGTCATCTATAATAATGACATAAAGGCTATGAGGCTACGGTGTGGGATGTCATCTATAATAATGACATAAAGGCTATGCTGCTACGGTGTGGGATGTCATCTATAATAATGACATAAAGGCTATGCTGCTACGGTGTGGGACGTCATCTATAATAATGACATAAAGGCTATGCTGCTACGGTGTGGGATGTCATCTATAATAATGACATAAAGGCTATGCTGCTACGGTGTGGGATGTCATCTATAGTAATGACATAAAGGCTATGCTGCTACGGTGTGGGATGTCATCTATAATAATGACATAAAGGCTATGCTGCTACGTGCTACGGTGTGGGATGTCATCTATAATAATGACATAAAGGTTATGCTTCTACGGTGTGGGATGTCATCTATAATAATAACATAAAGGCTATGCTGCTACGTGCTACGGTGTGGGATGTCATCTATAATAATGACATAAAGGCTATGCTGCTACGGTGTGGGACGTCATCTATAATAATGACATAAAGGCTATGCTGCTACGGTGTGGGACGTCATCTATAATAATGACATAAAGGCTATGCTGCTACGGTGTGGGATATCATCTATAATAATGACCTAAAGGCTATGCTGCTACGGTGTGGGATGTCATCTATAATAATGACATAAAGGCTATGCTGCTACGGTGTGGGATGTCATCTATAATAATGACATAAAGGCTATGCTGCTACGGTGTGGGATGTCATCTATAATAATGACATAAAGGCTATGCTACTACGGTGTGGGATGTCATCTATAATAATAACATAAATGCTATGCTGCTACGGTGTAGGATGTCATCTATAATAATGACATAAAGGCTATGCTGCTACGTGCTACGGTGTGGGATGTCATCTATAATAATGACATAAAGGCTATGCTGCTACGGTGTGGGATGTCATCTATAATAATGACATAAAGGCTATGCTGCTACGTGCTACGGTGTGGGATGTCATCTATAATAATGACATAAAGGTTATGCTTCTACGGTGTGGGATGTCATCTATAATAATAACATAAAGGCTATGCTGCTACGTGCTACGGTGTGGGATGTCATCTATAATAATGACATAAAGGCTATGCTGCTACGGTGTGGGACGTCATCTATAATAATGACATAAAGGCTATGCTGCTACGGTGTGGGACGTCATCTATAATAATGACATAAAGGCTATGCTGCTACGGTGTGGGATATCATCTATAATAATGACCTAAAGGCTATGCTGCTACGGTGTGGGATGTCATCTATAATAATGACATAAAGGCTATGCTGCTACGTGCTACGGTGTGGGATGTCATCTATAATAATGACATAAAGGCTATGCTGCTACGGTGTGGGATGTCATCTATAATAATGACATAAAGGCTATGCTGCTACGGTGTGGGATGTCATCTATAATAATAACATAAAGGCTATGCTGCTACGGTGTGGGATGTCATCTATAATAATGACATAAAGGCTATGCTGCTACGGTGTGGGATGTCATCTATAATAATGACATAAAGGCTATGCTACTACGGTGTGGGATGTCATCTATAATAATAACATAAATGCTATGCTGCTACGGTGTGGGATGTCATCTATAATAATGACATAAAGGCTATGCTGCTACGTGCTACGGTGTGGGATGTCATCTATAATAATGACATAAAGGCTATGCTGCTACGGTGTGGGATGTCATCTATAATAATGACATAAAGGCTATGCTGCTACGGTGTGGGATGTCATCTATAATAATGACATAAAGGCTATGCTGCTACGTGCTACGGTGTGGGATGTCATCTATAATAATGACATAAAGGCTATGCTGCTACGGTGTGGGATGTCATCTATAATAATGACATAAAGGCTATGCTGCTACGGTGTGGGATGTCATCTATAATAATGACATAAAGGCTATGCTGCTACGTGCTACGGTGTGGGATGTCATCTATAATAATGACATAAAGGCTATGCTGCTACGGTGTGGGATGTCATCTATAATAATGACATAAAGGCTATGCTGCTACGGTGTGGGATGTCATCTATAATAATGACATAAAGGCTATGCTGCTACGGTGTGGGATGTCATCTATAATAATGACATAAAGGCTATGCTGCTACGGTGTGGGGCGTCATCTATAATAATGACATAAAGGCTATGCTGCTACGGTGTGGGACGTCATCTATAATAATGACATAAAGGCTATGCTGCTATGGTGTGGGATGTCATCTATAATAATGACATAAAGGCTTTGCTGCTATGGTGTGGGACGTCATCTATAATAATGACATAAAGGCTATGCTGCTACGGTGTGGGATGTCATCTATAATAATGACATAAAGGCTATGCTGCTACGGTGTGGGACGTCATCTATAATAATAACATAAAGGCTATGCTGCTACGTGCTACGGTGTGGGACGTCATCTATAATAATGACATAAAGGCTATGCTGCTACGGTGTGGGATGTCATCTATAATAATGACATAAAGGCTATGCTGCTACGGTGTGGGATGTCATCTATAATAATGACATAAAGGCTATGCTGCTACGTGCTACGGTGTGGGATGTCATCTATAATAATGACATAAAGGCTATGAGGCTACGGTGTGGGATGTCATCTATAATAATGACATAAAGGCTATGCTGCTACGGTGTGGGATGTCATCTATAATAATGACATAAAGGCTATGCTGCTACGGTGTGGGATGTCATCTATAATAATGACATAAAGGCTATGCTGCTACGTGCTACGGTGTGGGATGTCATCTATAATAATGACATAAAGGCTATGCTGCTACGGTGTGGGATGTCATCTATAATAATGACATAAAGGCTATGCTGCTACGGTGTGGGATGTCATCTATAATAATAACATAAAGGCTATGCTGCTACGGTGTGGGATGTCATCTATAATAATGACATAAAGGCTATGCTGCTACGGTGTGGGATGTCATCTATAATAATGACATAAAGGCTATGCTACTACGGTGTGGGATGTCATCTATAATAATAACATAAATGCTATGCTGCTACGGTGTGGGATGTCATCTATAATAATGACATAAAGGCTATGCTGCTACGTGCTACGGTGTGGGATGTCATCTATAATAATGACATAAAGGCTATGCTGCTACGGTGTGGGATGTCATCTATAATAATGACATAAAGGCTATGCTGCTACGGTGTGGGATGTCATCTATAATAATGACATAAAGGCTATGCTGCTACGGTGTGGGATGTCATCTATAATAATGACATAAAGGCTATCATGCTACGTGCTACGGTGTGGGACGTCATCTATAATAATGACATAAAGGCTATGCTGCTACGGTGTGGGATGTCATCGATAATAATGACATAAAGGCTATGCTGCTACGGTGTGGGATGTCATCTATAATAATGACATAAAGGCTATGCTGCTACGGTGTGGGCTGTCATCTATAATAATGACATAAAGGCTATGCTGCTACGGTGTGGGATGTCATCTATAATAATGACATAAAGGCTATGCTGCTACGGTGTGGGACGTCATCTATAATAATGACATAAAGGCTATGCTGCTACGGTGTGGGATGTCATCTATAATAATGACATAAAGGCTATGCTGCTACGGTGTGGGAAGTCATCTATAATAATGACATAAAGGCTATGCTGCTACGGTGTGGGACGTCATCTATAATAATGACATAAAGGCTATGCTGCTACGGTGTGGGATGTCATCTATAATAATGACATAAAGGCTATGCTGCTACGGTGTGGGATGTCATCTATAGTAATGACATAAAGGCTATGCTGCTACGGTGTGGGATGTCATCTATAATAATGACATAAAGGCTATGCTGCTACGTGCTACGGTGTGGGATGTCATCTATAATAATGACATAAAGGTTATGCTTCTACGGTGTGGGATGTCATCTATAATAATAACATAAAGGCTATGCTGCTACGTGCTACGGTGTGGGATGTCATCTATAATAATGACATAAAGGCTATGCTGCTACGGTGTGGGACGTCATCTATAATAATGACATAAAGGCTATGCTGCTACGGTGTGGGACGTCATCTATAATAATGACATAAAGGCTATGCTGCTACGGTGTGGGATATCATCTATAATAATGACCTAAAGGCTATGCTGCTACGGTGTGGGATGTCATCTATAATAATGACATAAAGGCTATGCTGCTACGGTGTGGGATGTCATCTATAATAATGACATAAAGGCTATGCTGCTACGGTGTGGGATGTCATCTATAATAATGACATAAAGGCTATGCTACTACGGTGTGGGATGTCATCTATAATAATAACATAAATGCTATGCTGCTACGGTGTGGGATGTCATCTATAATAATGACATAAAGGCTATGCTGCTACGTGCTACGGTGTGGGATGTCATCTATAATAATGACATAAAGGCTATGCTGCTACGGTGTGGGATGTCATCTATAATAATGACATAAAGGCTATGCTGCTACGTGCTACGGTGTGGGATGTCATCTATAATAATGACATAAAGGTTATGCTTCTACGGTGTGGGATGTCATCTATAATAATAACATAAAGGCTATGCTGCTACGTGCTACGGTGTGGGATGTCATCTATAATAATGACATAAAGGCTATGCTGCTACGGTGTGGGACGTCATCTATAATAATGACATAAAGGCTATGCTGCTACGGTGTGGGACGTCATCTATAATAATGACATAAAGGCTATGCTGCTACGGTGTGGGATATCATCTATAATAATGACCTAAAGGCTATGCTGCTACGGTGTGGGATGTCATCTATAATAATGACATAAAGGCTATGCTGCTACGTGCTACGGTGTGGGATGTCATCTATAATAATGACATAAAGGCTATGCTGCTACGGTGTGGGATGTCATCTATAATAATGACATAAAGGCTATGCTGCTACGGTGTGGGATGTCATCTATAATAATAACATAAAGGCTATGCTGCTACGGTGTGGGATGTCATCTATAATAATGACATAAAGGCTATGCTGCTACGGTGTGGGATGTCATCTATAATAATGACATAAAGGCTATGCTACTACGGTGTGGGATGTCATCTATAATAATAACATAAATGCTATGCTGCTACGGTGTGGGATGTCATCTATAATAATGACATAAAGGCTATGCTGCTACGTGCTACGGTTTGGGATGTCATCTATAATAATGACATAAAGGCTATGCTGCTACGGTGTGGGATGTCATCTATAATAATGACATAAAGGCTATGCTGCTACGGTGTGGGATGTCATCTATAATAATGACATAAAGGCTATGCTGCTACGGTGTGGGATGTCATCTATAATAATGACATAAAGGCTATCATGCTACGTGCTACGGTGTGGGACGTCATCTATAATAATGACATAAAGGCTATGCTGCTACGGTGTGGGATGTCATCTATAATAATGACATAAAGGCTATGCTGCTACGGTGTGGGCTGTCATCTATAATAATGACATAAAGGCTATGCTGCTACGGTGTGGGATGTCATCTATAATAATGACATAAAGGCTATGCTGCTACGGTGTGGGATGTCATCTATAATAATGACATAAAGGCTATGCTGCTACGGTGTGGGAAGTCATCTATAATAATGACATAAAGGCTATGCTGCTACGGTGTGGGACGTCATCTATAATAATGACATAAAGGCTATGCTGCTACGGTGTGGGACGTCATCTATAATAATGACATAAAGGCTATGCTGCTACGGTGTGGGATGTCATCTATAATAATGACATAAAGGCTATGCTGCTACGGTGTGGGATGTCATCTATAATAATGACATAAAGGCTATGCTGCTACGTGCTACGGTGTGGGATGTCATCTGTAATAATGACATAAAGGCTATGCTGCTACGGTGTTGGACGTCATCTATAATAATTTGGCTGTTCTAAATTCTGTGTTGCTCAAAGCCTGGAGTGATGAACCTATTTTTGAGACTATTGGTTGTAAAGCGTCAATGCTTCAGGAAGCTTTGTTTCACCATCATGGAATCTATCTATTTTGGATGTTGGGGATTTTCCCTGCCATCATTCTGTGTGTCTCTGCTCTTCTGATCTGCAGTCATATATTAGTTATTTTAGATGCAGTTAGGTGTGTATTCAGTCTGGTGATATACTGGGGATGTAGTTAGGTTTGTATGCAGTCTGGTGATATACCAGGGACGGGGGATGCAGTTAGGTTTCTATGCAGTCTGATGATATACCAGGGACTATGGATGCAGTTAGGTTTGTATGCAGTCTGGTGATATACCAGGGACTGGGGATGCAGTTAGGTTTGTATGCAGTCTGGTGATATACCAGGGCCTGGGGATGCAGTTAGGTTTGTATGCAGTCTGGTGATATACCAGGGACTGGGGATGCAGTTAGGTTTGTATGCAGTCTGGTGATATACCAGGGACTATGCATGCAGTTAGGTTTGTATGCAGTCTGGTGATATACCAGGGACTATGCATGCAGTTGGGTTTGTATGCAGTCTGGTGATATACCAGGGACTATGCATGCAGTTAGGTTGGTATGCAGTCTGGTGATATACCAGGGACTGGGCATGCAGTTAGGTTTGTATGCAGTCTGGTGATATACCAGGGCCTGGGGATGCAGTTAGGTTTGTATGCAGTCTGGTGATATACCAGGGCCTGGGGATGCAGTTAGGTTTGTATGCAGTCTGGTGATATACCAGGGACTATGCATGCAGTTAGGTTTGTACAGTCTGGTGATATACCAGGGACTGGGGATGCAGTTAGGTTTGTATGCAGTCTGATGATATACCAGGGTCTGGGGATGTAGTTAGGTTTGTATGCAGTCTGGTGATATACCAGGGACTATGCATGCAGTTAGGTTTGTATGCAGTCTGGTGATATACCAGGGCCTGGGGATGCAGTTAGGTTTGTATGTTGTCTGGTGATATACCAGGGACTGGGGATGTAGTTAGGTTTGTATGCAGTCTGGTGATATACCAGGGACGGGGGATGCAGTTAGGTTTCTATGCAGTCTGATGATATACCAGGGACTATGCATGCAGTTAGGTTTGTACAGTCTGTTGATATACCAGGGACTATGCATGCAGTTGGGTTTGTACAGTCTGGTGATATACCAGGGACTGGGCATGTATTTAGGTTTGTATGCAGTCTGGTGATATACCAGGGACTGGGGATGTAGTTAGGTTTGTATGCAGTCTGGTGATATACCAGGGACTGGGGATGCAGTTAGGTTTGTACAGTCTGTTGATATACCAGGGACTATGCATGCAGTTGGGTTTGTACAGTCTGGTGATATACCAGGGACTGGGCATGTATTTAGGTTTGTATGCAGTCTGGTGATATACCAGGGACTGGGGATGTAGTTAGGTTTGTATGCAGTCTGGTGATATACCAGGGACTATGCATGCAGTTAGGTTTGTATGCAGTCTGGTGATATACCAGGGACTATGCATGCAGTTAGGTTTGTATGCAGTCTGGTGATATACCAGAGCCTGGGGATGCAGTTAGGTTTGTATGCAGTCTGGTGATATACCAGGGCCTGGGGATGCAGTTAGGTTTGTATGCAGTCTGGTGATATACCAGGGACTATGCATGAAGTTAGGTTTGTATGCAGTCTGGTGATATACCAGGGACTGGGGATGCACAGTTAGTGTTGTTTTCCTCTAGCTATTCTCCAGTTTGCTCCCAGCAGCTTTCATAGAACGTAGATCACTGTTAAACCAGACGCTGCAGAGCGTTTGTTTGACTGAATGAATATGACATTGCCTTAAATGCAGCGTTAGATGTAAAGTTTAAATTCTCATTCATTACACATCTTCACTAATCAATCAACACATGCTTTCCTTTGGACGTATCAATATAATATTATTTAATGAAATACATTTTAAAATACAATTTTTTGTCAGGAAATAAAATAAACATTTCCTTATAGTGCGTTACCCACTCCAGTCAGCTGATGACGATGCTGCCAGTGTGACGTATAATCTAGGGAACGGGACACTTCAACAACAACAGCGAGTCAGTCACTTCAGTAGCTTGCTAGGCGACATGGCCATTGAAGCTTTTCAGACTGTTTCAGTGCAGATTTGCCTATGTGTTTTAGACATACTTCTGTTTTATAGCGAGTTGCCCCATTTATTTTCATATTTACGTTGTTAGTCAGGCAGACGTCTTAAATTTGCCTAGCGCTAGGCTAGTCGCTAATGCTAACTAGCTAGCTAACATCTCCGACCATGAGCTCCCTAAACATCCCCCCTCCAGTTAAAGAAGAGGCGGTCTGCTGGACGGAGAAAGAAGCTCTGGGGCTGAACATTGTCGAGGAGGAAGAGGAGGGTGTTACAGTAAAACAAGAAGAGGAAGACGCGTTCAGAGTGAAAGAGGAGGAGGCTGTTACAGTAAAAGAAGAGGAGGAGAAAGAGGAGGATGCAGTTTTTGGAGTGAAGAAGGAGAAAGAGGGAGAGATAACGGTCATATTGACAGAGTAGTCAGGAGATCTGATTACCACCAGTAAGTACTGTCTTAAAAACGGGCTCTAACTCTCTAAAGGTTTTGAATGAATGTGTGGTTTTTAAGCAGCATGCTACTGAAATTCTATAATTGAAAATGTTGTTCTGTACTATTGGAATTTATGTGATAATATAATGTTAAAGCCCTGAATGCTGATTGGCTGACAGCCGTGGTATATCAGGCCGTATACCATGGGTATGACAAAACATGTATTTTTACTGCTCTAATTACGTTGGTAACCAGTTTATAATTGCAATAATCCACCCCAGGGGTTTGTGATATATGGCCAATATACCACGGCTAAGGGCTGTATCCAGGCACTCTGCGTTGCGTCGTGCTTAAGGACAGTCTTTAACCATGCTATATTGGCCATATACCACACTTCCTCGGGTCTTATTGCTTAACTGTAACATGTGTATACCATCAGAGTCGCCCCCACCACAAAATCACAACTTAATTGTCTCACAGAATGGCAAACAACCATCTCTGTTCAGCTTATAAACATGACATTATCTATTATTATAGATCTCTGCTCAGCCTATAAACATGATATTATCTATTATTATAGAGCTCTGTTCAGCCTGTAAACATGACATTATCTATTATTATAGAGCTCTGTTCAGCCTATAAACATAACATTATCTATTATTATAGAGCTCTGCTCAGCCTATAAACATGACATTCCCTGAGAAATTAGATTTGGAGCTCTACATCATTTGTTTTTAAATCTCACCGTCACCAAGTTTATTTTTAATGATGTAATGTTGTGAAGACTGACCTCAGGTTATTGAGGGATCTAGTCTAGATTAAACCTCATAGGAAAACAATTTCATTTAATGCAGGCTTCATTCAGGTCTCTGTTTAACTAAATAATCTGTTTGTCTTTTGGCAGGAGAGAGACCAGACTCTGACAGCGAGAAGAGTTCCTCAGAGGAAACAGACCCAGAGACACCTAACCAACACCACTGCTCCCACTGTGGAAAGAGTTTTAGGTGGTTAGGGAGCCTGAAAATGCATGAGAGAATACATACAGGAGAAAAACCGTACCACTGTTCCTACGGTTGAAAGAATTTTACTCAGTTAGGGGCCCTGGTTGGGCATGAGAGAACACACACTGGAGAGAAGCCTTATCACTGTTCTCACCGTGGAAAGAGTTTTAGGTGGTTATGGGTCCTGAAAAAGCATGAGAGAATACACACTGGAGAGAAGCCTTATCACTGTTCTCACTGTGGAAACAGTTTTAGGTGGTTAGTGAGCCTGAAAACGCATGAGAGAACACACACAGGAGAAAAACCTTTCCAATGTTTCCAGTGTGAAAAGAGTTTTAGGTGGTCAGGGACTCTGAAAAAGCATGAGAGAACACACACAGGAGAGAAGCCTTTCCAACATACTAATACACAGGAGGAGAAGACATACCACTGCTCTCATTGTGGAAAGACATTTTCCCAGTCAGAGGACCTGAAATCACATGAGAGAATAGAGAGGCTGTGTTCTGACTTATGTTTCTGACTGAGAATTTGTCCACGGCCAGGATTCACAGGACCAGGGTGTCCGCTATGGACACCTGGAAGAAATCAGCAGTGGACATTTCTGAAGGTTTATCCAACAGACCTGTACATCCATGAATGGATCTATAATGTGTAACTATTTCTGAAGGTTTATCCAACAGACCTGTACATCCATGAATGGATCTATAATGTGTAACTATTTCTGCTGTATTGTGATGTATTGTTTAATAGATGTACTATGTTAGGTATATTTATCTGTGGTTTTATTTCAACAGATTTTACTGATGCTACTAGATTGTACTATGTTAGGTATATTTATCTGTGGTTTTATTTCAACAGATTTTACTGATGCTATTAGATTGTACTATGTTAGGTATATTTATCTGTGGTTTTATTTCAACAGATTTTACTGATGCTATTAGATTGTACTATTGTACTATTAATGACACTGTAGATGATGTATCAATACAACCAGTCACTACAAAGATGCAGGAGTCCTTCCTAACTCAGTTGCTGGAGAGGAAGGAAACCGCTCAGGGATTTCACCATGAGGCCAATGGTGACTTTAAAATAGTTAGTGTTTAAAGGTTGTGATAGGACAAAACTGAGGATGGATCAACAACATTGTAATTACTCCACAATACTAACCTAAATGACAGAGTGAAAAGAAGGAAGCCTGTACAGATTTTTTTTTTATTACAAAACATTTATCCTGTTTGCAATAAGGCACTAAAGTAATACTGCAAAAATAATTGGCAAAGAAATTAACTTTATATCCTGAATACAAAGTGTTTTATGTTTGGGGAAAATCCAACACATCACTGACTACCACTCTTCATATTTTCAAGCATGGTGGTGGCTGCATCATGTTATGGGTATGCTTGTCATTGGCCCTACAGTCCCTGGTTCTAATCCAGGCTGTATCACAACCAGCAGTGATTGGGAGTCTCATAGAGGCGGCGCACAATTGTCCCAGCATTGTCCAGGTCAGGGGAGGGTTTGGCCGGCCGGGACGTCCTTGTCGCATCGCGCTCTAGCGACTCCTTGTGGCAGCCAGGCGCATGCACGCTGACTTCGGTCGCCAGCTGGACGGTGTTTCCTCCGACACATTGGTGTGGCTGGCTTCCAGGGTTAACTTCTTATGGGTGCAGGGGCAGTATTGACTAGCTTGGATGAAAGGTGCACAGAGGTGCCCATAGTAAACTGCCTGCTCCTCAGTCCCAGTTGCTAATATATGCATAGTATTATTCATATTGGATAGAAAACACTCTGAAGTTTCTAAAACTGTTTGAATGATGTCTGTGAGTATAACAGAACTCATATGGCAGGGAAAAACCTGAGAAAAAAATCCAAACAGGAAGTGGGAATTATGAGGCTGGTCGATTTTCAACCAAGATCCTATTGAAATCACAGCGAGATGTGGATGAGTTTTTGGCTTCCATTAGATGTCAACAGTCTGTAGAACTTTGTCTGATGCCTCTACTGTGAAGGGGGGCCGAATGAGAGGGGAATTCGTCAAGTCTGCCATGACCTGACCATCCTCTAACCATGCTCTGTTCCATCGCTCATCTGAAGTCAATGTAATTCTCCAGTTGGAACGTTATTCAAGATTTATGTTAAAAACATTCTAAAGATTGATTCAATATATCGTTTGACATGTTTCTACTGACTGTTACTGAACTTTTGGACATTTCGTCAGCTTTTAGGCAACGCACTTTGTGACTTTGGATTTGTTTACCAAACGCGCTAACAAAAGTAGCTAATTGGACATAAATAACGGACATTATCGAACAAATCAAGCATTTATTGTGGACCTGGGATTCCTGGGAGTGCATTCTGATGAAGATCATCAAAGGTAAGGGAATATTTATCTTGTATTTTCTGGTTTCTGTTGACTGCAACATGGCGGCTAATTTGACTATTGTTCTGAGCGCCGTCTCAGATCATTGCATGGTTTGCTTTTTACGTAAAGTTTTTTTTAAATCTGACACCGGTTGCATTAAGGAGAGGTATATCTATAATTCCATGTGTATAACTTGTATTTTCATCTACATTTATGATGAGTATTTCTGTTGAATCGCTGTGGCTATGCAAAATCACTGGATGTTTTTGGAACTAGTGAATGTAACACGAATGTGTGAATGTAAACTCAGATTTTTTTATATAAATATGAACTTTATCAAGCAAAACATGCATGTATTGTGTAACATGAAGTCCTATGAGTGTCATCTGATGACGATCATTAAAGGTTAGTGATTAATTTTATCTCTATTTGTGCTTTTTGTGACTCTTGTCTTTGGCCGTAAAAATGACTGTGTTTGTCTGTGATTTGGCGGTGACCTAACATAATCGTTTTTGGTGCTTTCGCTGTAAAGCCTATTTGAAATCGGACACTTTGGTGGGATTAACAACAAGGTTACCTTTAAAATGGTTTAAGATACATGTATGTATGAGGAATTTTCATTATGAGATTTCTGTTGTTTGAATTTGGCGCCATGCACTTTCACTGGCTGTTGTCATATCGATCCCGTTACCGGGATCTCAGCCATAAGAAGTTTTAAGCGAGCAGTGTGTCAAGAAGTGCAGTGTGGTTTGGCAGGGTCGTGTTTCGGGGGATGCATGGCTCTCGATCTTCGCCTCTCCCCCGAGTCCGGAGGGGAGTTACAATTGGATTTCACGAAAAAGGGGTAAAAGTACAACAAAGTAATAATAATACGCTGGTACTGATTTTTCGATCACCTGGCAGATGTGTCAAACCATGTAAACACCTGCAAGACTTAAGTTAGAAGTGAATCCCCTGGCAGATGTGCCAAACCATGTAAACACTTGCAAGACTTAAGTTAGAATTGAATCACCTGGCAGATGTGCCAAACCATGTCAACACTTGCAAGACTTAAGTTAGAAGTGAATCACCTGGCAGATGTGTCAAACTATGTAAACACCTGCAAGACTTAAGTTAGAAGTGAATTACCTGCCTGGACATCCTAAGAAGCACACAGAGACCTGAATTTTGAAGTCGGTTTTATAATACTTGTGAAAACTGACTTCGGGTTATTGAGGGATCTAGTCTAGATTAAACGTCATAGGAAGTTTGATCATGTGGAGGTTTCATTCAAGTTTGTTTAATTAAATAATATGTTTGTCTTTGACAGGAGAGAGACCAGACTCTCCTTCTGACAGCAGGAAGAGTCCTTCAGGGGAACCAGACCCAGAGACGTCCAAACCAGCAGGACGACATCACTGCTCCTTGTGTGGAAAGAGTTTTACTCAGTTAGGGAGCCTGAAAACACATAAGAGAATACACAAAGAAGAGAAGCCTTACCACTGCTCCTTGTGTGGAAAGAGTTTTAGGTGGTTAGGGAGCCTGAAGAAGCATGAGAGAATACACACAGGAGAAAAGCCTTACCAATGTTCCCATTGTGGAAATAATTTTGTACAGTTAGGAAACCTGAACCAGCATGAGAGGACACACACAGGAAAAAAAGATGCACCACTGCTCCCAGTGTGGAAAGAGATTTACCCAGGTTAAGGTACCTAAAAAAGACTTGTGTTTTGGACTGAGAATGTGTGTTTTCTTTTGGACTGTCAAAATTGAGTTTACTTAGTGTAATGTTAGTGTACTGTTATTTAAAATTGCGACTAATCCATTGTCTGAAAGGGTTAAAAACACACTGAAAACATCCTAAATATATATACTATATACAGCTGCAATCTACAACGTCATGTAAAAACAAGATGTCATGGAGGTTAAATAAAGTCTGCTTTATCAATGGAACATATTGTGACCCGTCATGGAGGTTAAATAAAGTCTGCTTTATCAATGGAACATATTGTGACCCGTCATGGAGGTTAAATAAAGTCTGCTTTATCAATGGAACATATTGTGACCCGTCATGGAGGTTAAATAAAGTGGCTCAGTTGGTAGAGCATGGCGCTTGCAACGCCAGGGTTGTGGGTTCATTCCCCACGGGGGGACCAGGATGAATATGTATGAACTTTCCAATTTTGTAAGTCGCTCTGGATAAGAGCGTCTGCTAAATGACTTAAATGAAATGTAAATGCTTTATCAATGTAACATATTGTAACCCGTCCACTGTGGGGCGCTGTAGAGTCATAATATCCATAACAACTACAGGTCAAACAGGGAAATGGTTCACATCGTTTTTCCACTATTCATTTTCACCACAGGGCTGTGTTTTGTTTAGGCTCACCCTGGTGTGACGTTTTGATAACCATGTAAATCTCTCTAGGACAAGGTGACTGAGGGTGAATGTACACTAGATAAATGGCGGTAAATTGCTGTGTGCTGCTCTGCCTGCCCGTTGTGACTCCGTCAAGAATTCAGCAGAGCAAGTTTGTATGAAGGTCTAGTTATTAAATGGGTTCATAGTTCAATAGTAATATCCTCTAAAACGCTCTGGTGACAAACTTTGCTGCCCTGTTTCCAGTTGTCCACATGTCCACCTATTCAAGTAAGTAAATAGATTTGGAAAATGTAAAAACAACGATGTATTATTAGCTAACTAGCTACAGTGCAGGCTAACTCTAATGAGCTGCTAAATGAGCTAGCTAGTTGGCTAGCTAGCTAGCTAACCAACTTCAAATACTTTATAGATAGATATCTAAGTGAATTAAATATCATCAGCTGTCTAACTTCATATTAGCTAGCTATCTTGATGTATTTATCACTGTAAAAAACAAACTCCAATGCATTTGTAGGTAGCTAGCTAACAGCCATGGAGGGTGAAAGGATAGCAGCCCCAACTGTCAGTGAGAGAGGAGGCTATTCTGGATAGGGCAGGTACTTTTGTGTAGTTCCTGTCCCTAGAAGTGAGGATGAGGGAATGGCTGGATGAGTGTTTCAGACAGCGGGGTTACCCAGAGGAATGGCTGGATGAGTGTTTCAGACAGAGATAATAGTAACATAATATTCAGTGTGGTGTAATTTGACTAAAATGAAGTGTGTTTCTTGTGAGGTTTTCTGTCCTCAGATAAAGACCGCTATGAAAGCCAGTCTACATATGAAGAGGTCCCAATGAAGAGCAGTGGTTCTCAATCCTGGGGACTCAAAGAGGCACATTGTTGTTTTTGCCTCAGCACTGCACAGCTGATTCAAATGATCAACTCATCATCAAGCTTCAAGTGGTATTTATGTATTCATTTGTGATGCCATCCTTGATATGATCCTGTTATTGTCACATGCTACACATGTACATATGTGTGCCCATGCATCTATCAATCCAATGTTATCATGATTTGTTATCAGGGATATTATACTTTAGTAATCCACAATGACCTGGTGATGTAACAGTCTAATAATTACATTGTCTTCCATATTCCTACAGATACCTTGTAACTGGAGATTCCTTCAAAACGATTGCCTACAGTTACCGTGTAGGGCACTGCAAGGTTGGGTGACCAGGGTCATCTGGGACTGCCTCCTGGAGGAATTCAGGTGTGTGAAGGCTACCTGTGTCCTGCGTAACTTCATGAGGATGGACACGAGGACCAGGAGGGGATCTGCAGCTCGCCGCCGTGTCCCAGAGGAGGAGTCTGCTGCTCTGCAGGATGATTCAAGGATGGGGTCCAACAACGCAGCAAGAGAGGCAATCCGTGTGCAGGAGATCTTCACCTCCTACTTCTTCAAAGAGGGTGCTGTTCCCTGGCAACACCATAGACTACACTATGCTCAACCAAAGGCTTTTAAGAGGGTACTGTTCCCTGGCAACACCATAGACTACACTATGCACAACCAAAGGCTCTTTTAAGAGCCATCCACATTACAATAAGAGTATTCTTCCATTTACTTAGCTATGTCAACTGCAGTTATTCAATTCACAGTTTCTCTCCCTTTGATTTCTACTTCTCAGGTGAGGGTGCTGTTTAGGTAAGGGTGTGATGTCTGTGCAAAAACAAAACAGGCTATCTTAAATCACTAATATTGAAAAAAAATTGAACAATTAGACGCTCTATAACCCACACCTACACACTCAGGTATCAATCTGATTGATGGATTGTGTTGTGCAGTAAACAGGTTCAGGTGTATAACTGTGGCTCCTTCCACCTTCAAAGAATAGGCAAGAGGGCCAACCATGGAGAATAGTAAGACACTATATAACTACACTATATTGTTTGTCCTCATGTGTCCATTCATGTTTTTCAGCATAAAGTACTCTGCAGCCACTTAGTGTGGTGTGGACACCAGGTGAGGCCACACACAGATTCCTGTTGAACACTGCCTCTTTAACTACCTTCTTTTCTCAATAACAGTCTCTCTCCTTCACTTCATCCCTCTCTCCCCTTTTCCCTAAATCCTCTAGGTTATATCAGCTGTGTCGGTGAACCTCTCCTGCATCTGAACTGGCTACATCGAGGGCACAGCATGGTCAGAGGTGAGAGGTCACATGGTCAGGTCAACAGGAAGTATTATTAAAGAGATGCTTTACATTGAAATACAGAGAGATGCAGTAGTCCCAGAGTTAATGATCCCAGGTCAGTTTATATTATACAGGAAGTATTATTAAAGAGATGCTTTACATTGAAATACAGACAGAGAAGCAGTAGTCCCAGAGTTAATGATCCCAGGTCAGTTTATATTATAGAGGAAGTATTATTAAAGAGATGCGTTACATTGAAATACAGATAGATGCAGTAGTCCCAGAGTTAATGATCCCAGGTCAGTTTATATTATACAGGAAGTATTATTAAAGAGATGCTTTACATTGAAATACAGATAGATGCAGTAGTCCCAGAGTTAATGATCCCAGGTCAGTTTTGCATTTCACCTCCTGATTGATGACTAACAATGTTAGAATAAAAAATAAAAACACAAGGCTTAAACATGCTCTCTCTCTCCATCTGTCTCTCATCTGCAGATATGTTTTGATGTGAGAGGATGCCAACCCCCAGTCCCATCATCGCCACCTCACCCTCTTTTAAGATAACCTTTGTGCCGACTAGAGACACTATTATGTAATTGTGATGAACTGAGAGAATATTTAGGTAGCACTGTGATTCATTAATCATGTGCTGCCTTCCCTGCTCCTATTTGCTTACCTCTCTCTCCACCTCTTTCTTCCTCTGTTTTTATAATGCACAACAGATGTGCATTGAAGGACAGATTGAACTTGTATTTATTACACTTGGACAATGAGCTTTTCAATAAAGCGTTTCACATTCTCTACTGGTTGAAATGAAGTGTAATGTGATGAAATACTCCACCTATCCTGTGTTTATCAGATCAATGCAGATGAAGGGCATTAGATGTTGAGATGAACCGGTGTTGGAGTATTTACATGATGCATAGGAAGTGTAGTGTTATGTTTTTTAACATTATATTTCTGTATATATGAATTAACTAGTTAAATCCTGTTTCTAGTCTATTAGTTACAATGTGTAACCATTGATGTCCCAGGACCAAGATTGGTAAACACTGTTGAAGTGTATAATTGTAATACATACATGCAGACAGCGTCATTCAAAGACTGGAATTTGATACTCCTGGTATTGGATATGACTGAAAAATAATCTCAAAGACATTCATTCCTAAACTGCACATTTATTTGCCAAGGTAGAGTACATGATCAGTGAATATATTAAATGTACAGGCTACAATGTGGGGATCTCATGCATGGTAATAACTACATGTATATATGACTTGCATCCTAGGCACAACATGATATTATATTCTACTCAATCCATAGGCTTCATTAATGTCATTCAGGCTGTTTTGAAGTTGATACAACTGGCTGTGATAGCTGAGGTTCATAGCTAGGTTCTGAACTAATATGTATACCAACCGGTTGGGTCTATACACAGATCGGCTAGATAGCTAGCTACACATCCATGGGCATACAGGGATTTTAATCATCCACTGCACAATAAGCAAGAACATAGCTAGCTACGTTATTTCATCTATCTGCATGGTAAATATCAGCAAGGAAAGCTTACAGAATTGTACATTCAATTTGCAGTAAAATCTTCAGCTAGCTAGATTCTATACATCCACTGTTTCCCAAAACGACAGTCTGGTTTGCTGGTTGTTTCAGGAGTCCCTAAAACAACCAGAATTACAATTTCATACTCATGTCACAACACCCATAAAGCTAGTCAGCTATCTGGCTAATGTTAGCTGGGTCAGCTAGCTGGCTAATGTTAGCTGGGTCAGCTAGCTGGCTAATGTTAGCTAGTCAGCTAGCTGGCTAATGTCAGCTACCTTGCTAAATGGCGATTTTCATAAATTAACTTTATGATAAAAAAAATGCACAATCATTTGTCTCTACATGAACTAACATTCCTGTCAACTGTACATGTTTTTTTGCATGATTCGTTATGACGTTATAATCCCTTACAGTTGCTTCCATCCTAGTATTTCTATCCGCCATCTTTAATCCAGTTCAGTTCTGTGTAGGGGTACCCCTCTCTTCTAGTATTTCTGTCCGCCATCTTTAATCCAGTTCAGTTCTGTGTAGGGGTACCCCTCTCTCCTAGTATTTCTGTCCGCCATCTTTGATTCAGTTCAGTTCTGTGTAGTGGTACCCCTCTCTCCTAGTATTTCTGTCCGCCATCTTTGCTGAAGAAAGTATAACAGTCACTAGCGCAGCAGCAGCCTCCCCCGGTCCTAGTGCCGGCCCTGTAAGATGTTTAAGATGCGATGGCGAAATAAGAAGAAATAAGAAATCACAGAAAAAATATATTGACTGATATTGATTTATTTAGGGGGGGCTAATTAATATTTTCGGACTAGCTAATTCCCTGAATCCTACCCTTTAATTTTTTGTCTGAAAATTAAATTTACATTTTACTCAACTGCGTTGCCCACTCCAGTCAGCTGATAGCGGGCTGCGATTTTTTCAAGGCAATGCTGCTACTGTGACGTATATTCTAATGGACGGAACGCTTCTTTGAACAGCAGCAACAGTTCGTCAGACACCTCGGTAGCTTGCTAGCCAAAATAGACGAACCAATAAAGCTCTTTAGACGCTTTGGTGTATATTTGCCACTGTATTTTAAAACCACTTCTGTCGCCTAGTTAGTTATCCGTTTTAATTTCATATTTACGGTATTGTTTTTATTATTCATCTAGCGGGCTGGTTACGTTAGCATTAGCCTAGCTAGCTAACATCTCCAACCATGAGGTCACTAAGCTACTCTCTTGTTAATGAAGAGGAGGACTGCTGGACGGAGAAAGAAGCTCTCGTCAAAGAGGAGAAGGAAGAGGAGGATATCACAGTCAAACAAGAATTAGAGGGTGAGGCCGTTACAGTGAAAGAAGAAGAGAAAGACGTTACAGTGAAAGAAGAGGAATACGCGTTCAGATTGAAAGAGGAAGTTACAGTAAAAGAAGAGGAGGAAGAGAAAGAGGAGGCTGCAGTTTTTGGAGTGAAAGAGGAGGATGGGGAGATGACTATCACATTGGAAGAAGAGGAGGAGGAAACTGAATATCTGGGCTCGGTTTCCCAAACGCATCTTAAGGCATCCAATGGTTCTAAGGATGAACGGGCCCTGATTAACACAAGTAAGTACTACCTTAAAAACAGAGGCACAAACTCTGCAGTTGTTGAACTGTTTTATTTTTTTTATTTAACCAGGTGGCTATGATGTCATAATGATAGTTTAACCAGGTGGCCATGATGTCAAAAGTTAAGACTTTTTGTATTTAACCAGGTAGGCCAGTTGAGAACAAGTTCTCATTTACAACTGCGACCTGGCCAAGATAAAGCAAAGCAGTGTGACACAGACAACAACATAGAGTTACACATGGAATAACATGGAATAAACAATAAACAAGCCAATAACACAATAAACAAGTCAATGACACAGTAGAAAAAAAGAAAGTCTATATATAGTGTGTGCAAAAGGCATGAGGAGGTAGGCAATGAATAGGCCATAGTAGGGAAGAATTACAATTTAGCAGATTAACACTGGAGTGATAAATGAGCAGATGATGATGTGCAAGTAGAGATACTGGTGTGCAAAAGAGCAGAAAAGTACATGTACAGCTGCAGCGATCGGTTAGCTGCTCAGATAGCTAATGTTTAAAGTTGGTGAGGGAAATATAAGTCTCCAGCTTCAGCGAATTTTGAAATTCGAGTTTGAGTTCAATTTGAGTTCAGCTCAGGGCAACCCCCTGAATTCACTACACTATGAATACAAGAACTGGCCATCCATGAGGTCAAAATTATAGTTTAACCAGGTTTCTAGGATATATAGTACATTCTAGAATTCATCCATGATGTCATAATGATAGTTTAACCAGGTTTCTAGGCTATATAGTATATTCTAGAATTCATCCATGATGTCATAATGATAGTTTAACCAGGTTTCTAGGATATATAGTATATTCTAGAATTCATCCATGATGTCATAATGATAGTTTAACCAGGTTTCTAGGCTATATAGTATATTCTACAATTGCCAGTGTAGATTTCCTGTGGGGGTCAAATTGTTAGAGCTGTTGATAAGTCATTGTATAATATTCAGCATTTATTTTCATGCCATTACATCAATACAGCCCAACCAGAAGAGAATAAACTCTTTCCGATCCACCTCCTCCTGCTGTCCTTCATAAATTCTGACTTTACTGGTAATCGGCTACACAAGCAGTCAGCAACCTACATTTGTAGTGCAAATGTATCTTACCATTTCTACTGATCTGCGTGCCAGTTATGATTTTCATATTCACATTTTACTGGAACAGTTTAATTTAATTTATAATAGTATCTCAATCATTGTCTGTGATTAATCTACATTCTATCTAAATGACAATTATACAAATCTAAATAACTTTTATTGCCATTATGACATCATGGATGAATTCTAGATGCCAACTATGTAAAAAATAGCCTACATAAAGCCAACAAATAAAAACATTGCTAATAACTGTCCTACAAATCACATGGCCTGTCTATAACGAACTTGAAACATTGTATAAAATATTCTGGGCCCTCAGTTTCCCCTGCCAGTGAGTTCTCGACCGATACAGCTGTAGGCTATTTGTGAAAGGGATAAGAAGTAATCAGGTATTTTATAACATTTCCACTGGATCAGAGCATTACATTTTTCCCTTTCGTGCCGAGTGGTTATCGAAAGGGCGAGAGTTGGAAATATTTTTCAAATACTTTGAGGAACTATTCTCATTTGCAATTGATTTTGATTAGACTTTGTTTACTTGCTGTTTGAGGTGAAAAATAAACATTACTTTGAGAAGCTCCACAACTCACAATCAGACATCCCCAAATGGGCATATTTATAGGCCTACATTTGTGCTCAGGACAGGTATACTTGTCCTACTTCTATATGTGTAACCAGGTAGACTAGTCCTACTTCTATATGTGTAACCAGGTAGACCAGTCCTACTTCTATATGTGTAACCAGGTAGACTAGTCCTACTTCTATATGTGTAACCAGGTACACTAGTCCTACTTC
The DNA here is from genome assembly GCF_016432855.1 of Salvelinus namaycush. Taxonomy (NCBI): domain Eukaryota; kingdom Metazoa; phylum Chordata; class Actinopteri; order Salmoniformes; family Salmonidae; genus Salvelinus; species Salvelinus namaycush. Next base: position 278,018 of record NW_024057997.1, on the reverse strand, counting down.
TATATGTGTAACCAGGTAGACTAGTCCTACTTCTATATGTGTAACCAGGTAGACCAGTCCTACTTCTATATGTGTAACCAGGTAGACTAGTCCTACTTCTATATGTGTAACCAGGTAGACTAGTCCTACTTCTATATGTGTAACCAGTTAGACTAGTCCTACCTCTATATGTGTAACCAGGTAGACCAGTCCTACCTCTATATGTGTAACCAGTTAGACTAGTCCTACCTCTATATGTGTAACCAGGTAGACTAGTCCTACCTCTATATGTGTAACCAGTTAGACTAGTCCTACCTCTATATGTGTAACCAGGTAGACTAGTCCTACCTCTATATGTGTAACCAGGTAGACTAGTCCTACTACTATATGTGTAATCAGGTGTGCGTCAACATTGACAAACAAAAGACAATGAAGAAATTGACAAAACTGACGCATGTTGCGGGGTCAGGTCAAATCAAATCAAATGTTATTGGTCACATGGTTAGCGGATGTTAATGGTCACATACACATGGTTAGCGGATGTTAATGGTCACATACACATGGTTAACGGATGTTAATGGTCACATACACATGGTTAGCAGATGTTAATGGTCACATACACATGGTTAGCAGATGTTAATGGTCACATACACATGGTTAGCAGATGTTAATGGTCACATACACATGGTTAGCAGATGTTAATGGTCACATACACATGGTTAACGGATGTTAATGGTCACATACACATGGTTAGCAGATGTTAATGGTCACATACACATGGTTAGCAGATGTTAATGGTCACATACACATGGTTAGCAGATGTTATTGGTCACATACACATGGTTAGCGGATGTTATTGGTCACATACACATGGTTAGCGGATGTTAATGGTCACATACACATGGTTAGCAGATGTTAATGGTCACATACACATGGTTAGCAGATGTTAATGGTCACATACACATGGTTAGCAGATGTTAATGGTCACATACACATGGTTAGCAGATGTTAATGGTCACATACACATGGTTAGCGGATGTTAATGGTCACATACACATGGTTAGCGGATGTTAATGGTCACATACACATGGTTAGCGGATGTTAATGGTCACATACACATGGTTAGCGGATGTTAATGGTCACATACACATGGTTAGCGGATGTTAATGGTCACATACACATGGTTAGCGGATGTTAATGGTCACATACACATGGTTAGCGGATGTTAATGGTCACATACACATGGTTAGCGGATGTTAATGGTCACATACACATGGTTAGCGGATGTTAATGGTCACATACACATGGTTAGCGGATGTTAATGGTCACATACACATGGTTAGCGGATGTTAATGGTCACATACACATGGTTAGCGGATGTTAATGGTCACATACACATGGTTAGCGGATGTTAATGGTCACATACACATGGTTAGCGGATGTTAATGGTCAAATACACATGGTTAGCGGATGTTAATGGTCACATACACATGGTTAGCGGATGTTAATGGTCACATACACATGGTTAGCGGATGTTAATGGTCACATACACATGGTTAGCGGATGTTATTGGTCACATACACATGGTTAGCGGATGTTAATCGTCACATACACATGGTTAGCGGATGTTAATGGTCACATACACATGGTTAGCGGATGTTAATGGTCACATGGTTAGCAGATGATAATGGTCACATACACATGGTTAGCAGATGTTAATGGTCACATACACATGGTTAGCAGATGTTAATGGTCACATACACATGGTTAGCAGATGTTATTGGTCACATACACATGGTTAGTAGATGTTAATGGTCACATACACATGGTTAGCAGATGTTAATGGTCACATACACATGGTTAGCAGATGTTATTGGTCACATACACATGGTTAGCAGATGTTATTGGTCACATACACATGGTTAGCAGATGTTATTGGTCACATACACATGTTAGCAGATATGGTTAGCAGATGTTAATGGTCACATGCAGATGTTAATGGTCACATACACATGGTTAGCAGATGTTAATGGTCACATACACATGTTAGCAGATGTTAATGGTCACATACACATGGTTAGCGAATGTTAATGGTCACATACACATGGTTAGCAGATGTTAATGGTCACATACACATGGTTAGTGAATGTTAATGGTCACATACACATGGTTAGCAGATGTTAATGCGACTGTAGCGAAATGCTTGTGCTTCTAGTTCCGACAATGCAGTAATATCTAACAAGTAATCTAACAAATTCACAACAACTACCTTATACACACACAAATGTAAGGGATGAATAAGAATATGTACATATAAATACATGGATGAGCGATGGCCGTGCGTCATAGGCAGATGCAGTAGATGGTATAGAATACTGTATATACATATGAGTATATACATATACTGTATATACATATGAGGGTAATGTAGCATGTGAACATTATTAAAGTTGCGTAATTTAAAGTGACTAGTGATACCTTTTATTAAGTCCATTTATTAAAGTGGCTAGAGATTGAGTCTGTATGTTGGCAGCAGCCTCTCAATGTTAGTGATGGCAGGTTAACAGTCTGATGGCCTTGAGATAGAAGCTGTTTTTCAGTCTCTCGGTCCCAGCTTTGATGCAACTGTACTGACCTCGCCTTCTGGATGATAGCGGTGTGAACAGGCAGTGGCTCCGGGTGGTTGCTGTCCTTGATGATCTTTTTGGCCTTCCTGTGACATCGGATGGTGTAGGTGTCCTGGCGGGCAGGTAGTTTGCCCCGGTGATGCCTTGTGCAGACCGGACCACCCTCTGGAGGGTCTTGCGGTTGAGGGCGGTGCAGTTGCCGTACCAGGCGGTGATACAGCCCGACAGGATGCTCTCGATTGTGCGTCTGTAAACGTTTGTGAGTGTGTTCGGTGACAAAACAAATTTCTTCAGCCTCCTGAGGTTGAAGAGTCGCTGTTGCGCCTTCTTCACCACACTGTCTGTGTGGGTGGACCATTTCAGTTTGTCTGTGATGTGTACGCCGAGGAACTTAAAACGTTCCACCTTCTCCACTACTGTCCCGTCGATGTGGATAGGGGGGTGCTCCCTCTGCAGTTTCCTGAAGTCCACGATCATCTCCTTTGTTTTGTTGATGTTGAGTGAGAGGTTATTTTCCTGACACCACACTCCGAGGGCCCTCACCTCCTCCCTGTAGGCCGTCTCGTCGTTGTTGGTAATCAAGCCTACCACTGTAGTGTCGTCTGCAAACTTGATGATTGGGTTGGATGCGTGCATGGCCACGCAGTCATGGGTGAACAGGGAGTACAGGAGAGGGCTCAGAATGCACCTTTGTGGGGCCCCAGTGTTGAGGATCAGCGGGGTGACGATATTGTTTCCTACCTTCGCCACCTGGGGGCAGCCGGTCAGAAAGTCCAGGACCCAGTTGCACAGGGCGGGGTCGAGACCCAAGGTCTCGAGCTTAACTTCTCTAGGGTAGGGGACCTCATTTGGAATTTTGGATGAAAAGCGTGCCCAAATTAAACTGCCTGCTACTCGGGCCCAGAAAATATGATATGCATATAACTGGTTCAATAATTACACATAATTCTTAATACTGTAGCAATTTAGTAACAGTCACATGCTCAACTATCATCAGCTGATCCAGGAAATCATTTTCTGAATGACAGTCACATGACAAACATCACAACATGCAACAACAACCAAAGTGCTTCTTCATTCATTACTCTGGTAAAGACAGTTATGCCGTGCTCCACGTTGGATCCAACATCCCTAACAAATTGATGTTTATAATGTTATTGTCTGCTTGATTTACTGTAGGGTCTCGTTAGTCTGTTTGGACACAGAGATACTTAGCTCATAATGTGTAGAGAACTGTTCCTTGATGGATAGGCTATTGTACTACACACAGAGCTATTTTCCGTTATTCAGGACATTTAGAATGACATCACATTACAGAGTAGCCTAGTGGGATTATTCACAAAATTATCTGGTGATCAGGTTATGAAATGTCATGACAAAGACATTTAAGTTTCCATGTTTCACCTGTAAATATTAAATTATTTATAGTCATAGGTCTATGTTGTTGTTAGGTGAAGTTATGGGTCCTACAGTAGGTCTATGTTGTTGTTAGGTGAAGTTATGGGTCCTACAGTAGGTCTATGTTATTGTTAGGTGAAGTTATGGGTCCTACAGTAGGTCTATATTGTTATCAGGTGAAGTTATGGGTCCTACAGTAGGTCTATGTTGTTGTTAGGTGAAGTTATGGGTCCTACAGTAGGTCTATGTCGTTGTTAGGTGAAATTATGGGTCCTACAGTAGGTCTATGTTATTGTTATGGGTCCTACAGTAGGTCTATGTTGTTGTTAGGTGAAGTTATGGGTCCTACAGTAGGTCTATGTTGTTGTTAGGTGAAGTTATAGGTCCTACAGTAGGTCTATGTTATTGTTAGGTGACGTTATGGGTCCTACAGTAGGTCTATGTTGTTGTTAGGTGAAGTTATGGGCCAATTTGTTAAACACTTAATGTTCAAACCCTCAGTTTCAGGCTGATGGCAAAGCTAGCTAAAGAGCATTTTACTGTTTGAAGTGTTTTTTAAGTATAAAGCAGTTGATTTTGCGACAATAACACAAACATATTAAGCAGGAGATTCAAACGAACCTTACAATTACAATGCGTGTGCATCGCTGCAATTTTAGCACAGAACACAGAGGGGTCCTTTTTTTGGAGACCAAAGGTCGTCTGGCACACTGCTTAGGTCTTGACTGTCTTATAACAATTGTAAAATAATTTAACAGACATCAATTGTTGTACAACTGCATGGGTACGCTCTGGGCATCGCCTTTTACCTCAAATAAACAGTGGATTTCTACTGTTGTGGAACTTAAACCGTCTGTCTGACTTTGTTGTTCACACAGGAGAGATATGGGACTATCGTGGATCCTCTGGGGAGCCTCAACAACAACATGATGCTGAAGGGGCAGAGAAGAGTCTCTCCACATCAGAACACCTCAAGAAACACCCGCAGAGATCCACAGGGAAGATAACTCACTGCTGTTCTGACTGTGGGAAGAGATTAAACTCCTTAGTAAAACTTAAAATACATCAAAGAATTCACACAAGAGAGAAACCATATAGCTGTGCTCAATGTGGGAAGAGTTTTGCTAAATCCAGCCAGCTGACTGTACACCTGAGATCACACACAGGAGAGAAACCTTATAGCTGTGGTCAATGTGGGAAGAGTTTTACTACATCTAGCCAGCTGACTGTACACCTGAGAACACACACAGGAGAGAAACCTTATAGCTGTGATCAATGTGGGAAGAGTTTTAGTCAATCTGGAGATCTGACAGTGCACCAGAGAATACACACAGGAGAGAAACCATATAGCTGTGATCAATGTGGGAAGAGTTTTTCTTCTTCTAGCTATCTAACTATACACCATAGAACACACACAGGAGAGAAACCTTATAGCTGTGGTCAATGTGGGAAGAGTTTTACTACATCTAGCCAGCTGACTGTACACCTGAGAACACACACAGGAGAGAAATCTTATAGCTGTGGTCAATGTGGGAAGAGTTTTTCTTCTTCTGGCTATCTAACTATACACCAGAGAACACACACAGGAGAGAGAACTCTTAGCTGTGACCAGAGATAATCTGATAAAAGATCTCTGATCAAATATCAGATAATTATAATTTATATAGTTGTTTCATGATATCAATGAATTAATGTCACAATGTAGAATGTTTTAACATTGTAGTAGGAGTATTTTAATGTCACAATGTAGAATGTTTTAATATATAGTATATTAATATACTCTGCAGTCAATCAGTCAGAATGTCACAATGTAGAACCCTAAACGTTTGCTTTCAATTGATTTCAACATGATATGGATATTAGGCTCATTGGGGGAAATCCAGGCTCTGAATTGAAAGAGTACTATTTATATGATTTAACACAAAGTGACTAACAAAAAAAGAGTTGTCCTCTAACCAGTGATGTACACATTATTCCCAGAATCAACTGATTTCAACATAATATCGATGAGTGATGACAAATAAGTGTTGTGTTCCTTTGTTTAGAGACCCCTAAACTTAAATGCATCACTCCAATATGTAGCTGACTGTCTTCTGCAGGTTGTCCTCTAACCAGTGAGCTAAAAGATATCTCCCATTTCCATGTTTTTTTGTTGTTGTTAGTTTCAACAGCAGGTACAACCTGATTTCCCCCCTAATCGATATCCGTGATTTATTGCTACTTGTCAAAACAACAGTGTTTTTGGTGCTTGTGCAGTTTATAAGGAGCTTGTTTTCAAAAAGACAATTATTGTGGCAGATGTTTGTGTATTTACCACATGTTAGGTTTTCAATTGATCCCAAACTGTTTCTGCATATTGGTTATTGATTTGGACACGTTTAAACTGTGTTTTGACATGGGGCTATCCTACCTAGCACAATGTAATTGAAAAGCCGTTGAAAATAAGATAATAAAATAAAAAATAAAAAATGCAACCAAATATTTCATGTTTACATTTCATGTAACATTTAGTAGTGATATTTATTCATGCAACCAACTGACATTTTTTGGTACAATTATATTGACATTGTTGCCCTGTTTTTATAATATCAGGGTTCATTCTCAGATGTGCCAAACCAAATGTACTAGAGCATGACATTGGGGACTGGGCCCCGATCCAACAACATGCCTATCTAGTGAACCCTGAAAAGAGAGAGAAGCTCTGCAGTGAAGTGGAAAGTTACTACGGATATTGCAGGAGTTTCCTCTTGAAATTAGACATGTCCGTGTTAAGGACAACTTGGTTGCTGATTGTCTCAAGAATGGGCAGTCAAAATGTTTGTGTTTTGCGTTTAGCCAATGCTTTGTCATGGATCACAATTTATTTTGACTGCACATTTTTCCGTATTGGAGATGAGTTTTGTTTGGGCTCGTTCCAAGGGGACGAGAGTTCTAGAAGCTGGTGAGTTTTAGGAAGATGAGAGTTCTATAAGCTAGTGGGTTTTAGGATTCTATTGAAAGAAAAAGGATTTAAAAAATAATACGATTGTATATTATTATCTAGAAAGGTTTTTTTCTTGTTTTTAATTGTTGACAGCCAGTAGACACCATGTTTATATTGGTGAAGCATTGTAGTTGATTATAATGTGAAATGGAAGTTGTTTTCTGTTGGTGGTGAGCAAACTTGTCCAACAAAAATATATTTGTTGTCTTAAGGGGGAAGGTTTTACAGGCTTTGGTTTTCCCATTTATGTTTTGAGGTTGGTCTTTAGCTCGTTAGCACGTAGGACGCACTGATTGGTGTCACCTCGTTAGTCTGTATGTGTTACACCTGAGCTGGTCCAGGTTCTATTTAAGAGTGTCTGGCCCAGTGCTCCAGTTGTCTTGATAGATGTGGAGAGACAACACCTTTAGTTGCTCCACCTTTTTGGTTTGCTTTAAGTTTGGTGTGGGTTTTTCTTTTGTTTGCCTCTTCTTGGGCAGATTTAGTGGGTCTCATGGTGGGTGTCTTTCAGGTCCCAGTTGTTGTTACTAAGTTTAGTTTTTCAGTTATTCTGTTTTTTATCCTCTTATGTTTGTGTATTAAACATTTGTTTATTTTCAATGTTTTTTTTGTTTTTTCCTGTGAAGCCATTGTGTTGCATCCATGTCTGAAATGTGCTGTATAAATAAAGCTTGATTTGATTTGAACATATTGCAAAACAAATTAATCCAATGACTGACCAATCAACAGACTCTTGGTCCATCTTAGTATGAAAAACATTTTCAATACCACTTTTCCAGCCTGCTGAAAGCGTGGTGGAGTGGTAAACCCCAAAGAAACACATTTAGTCATATTCTATAAAACACTCAAAGTAATGGATATGGAGCATCTATGGCCTCAGTTACACCTGGCACCTAAATGTGATTTCTGTCATCCGATCACACTAAGCTCCATTAGGTTCAGATCTAACAGGATGAGCCTTTGACGCAGTCAGGCCACCAAATATGCATAAGCAATGTAAAGAGATGTGGGGGAAAGTACATTCTACACAAATTACCTTCATAATATCAAAGAACAAATGTGTGTCTGAGGGGAATTAACTTTCATACAGCCAAAGGGGTGAGAAATTGCACCAGTATCAGTGGACAATTTGCACTAATGTAAATAAACATGGATGATGGAACATATTACCTTTTGCTTCTGTGATGAACAGCTAAGTGAACATAAATATTTACCATCTAAAACTTGTGTGACCTCTCACCTCCGGCTGTAGAAGTGTTCTTCCTAACCAGTCCCTCAACAGCTCTCTGACTGGGCTCCACCCTCACTGGGTCTTCAGAGGAGAGGAAGGCTGAGGAGGGATGGAAGGATGACTGGATCAGTCAGTCAATAAAGTGTAGAGCTGCTGTCTATGCTGTCTGACAAAATCACTATTTTAGTAGTTCATTAAAGTAAATAAGGCTTTATGACTGCTGAATACCAACTATCAATCACTTAGATCATGTATTTTCAGGTAGAAATACATCCTTGGGATGTCCCTAGCCTGTTGAAGTTGACAGTTAAAATGGTTAAGGTTAGGGTTTAGGGTAGGGATGTCCCAAGGATCCCGGATAGCATTGACCATTGTGCATTCTTCTGTCTCTTTTACATAGCAGGTGATGAGTTCTGACTTCTGAACATGAAAATATTAAATATCCTTATTTTTGTGAAATTGAATTTTTCTCGTGGTTCGTAAGGGTAGTTAACAACACATCCGCAACGCTGATCCTCAACACAGGGGCCCCAAACTATCATGGTCCAAGCACACCAAGACAGTCGTGAAGAGGGCACGACAAAACCTATTCCCCCTCAGGAGACTGAAAAGATTTGGCATGGGTCCTCAGATCCTCAAAAGGTTCTACAGCTGCACCATCAAGAGCATCCTGACTGGTTGCATCCCTGCCTGGTATGGCAACTGCTCTGCCTCCGACCGCAAGGCACTACAGAGGGTAGTGTGTACAGCCTAGTACATCACAGAGGCCAAGCTTCCTGCCATCCAAGACCTCTATACCAGGTGGTGTCAGAGGAAGTCCCCCCCCACTCTCTGTTATCATCTATGCATAGTCACTTTAATAACTCTACCTACATGTACATATTACCTCAATTACCTCGACTAACCGGTGCCCCCGCACATTGCCTCTGTACCGGTACCCCCTGTATATAGTCTCCACATTGACTCTGTACCGGTACCCCCTGTATATAGTCTCCACATTAACTCTGTACCGGTACCCCCTGTATATAGTCTCCACATTGACTCTGTACCGGTACCTCCTGTATATAGCCTCCACATTGACTCTGTACTGGTACCCCCTGTATATAGTCTCCACATTGACTCTGTACCGGTACCTCCTGTATATAGCCTCCACATTGACTCTGTACCGGTACCCCCTGTATATAGTTTAGATATTGTTATTTAACTTCTGCTCTTTAATTACTGGTTCCTTTTATTTCTTATTCTTATTTGTACTTTTTTTTTAAACTGCATAGTTGGTCAGGGGCTTGTACGTAAGCATTTCACTGTAAGATAAAACTCAATTTGATTTCACAGATTCATAGTACAGAATGAATGACTGACTGCCCGGTTCAACATCAGTTCACCATCTCACCTCATACTGTATTGGAGCAGCAGCGTATAATCTAGTGGACGGGACGCTTCTTCAACATCAACAGCTAGTCAGACACCTTGTTTCTCTCTAACTTTATGGAAAAAGGTTTAATTAATAAATCTAGCAACTCCTCTCATACTGGGAATATTTACAGGTGCACTTTACTAGATTATACTATATCATACATGGTCTTAACTAGTTAACACAGATTGTAGTTTTTATCCAGTTCACACAGATAGCTGCCTCGGCCCTCTTCACACCTCCAAGGTGTCCCCTCACCCCTCACTCAGGAATACACAATCAGAGCTTTTAGCCTACGAGGCTTTTTATAAAAACTCTGCTTGTTTCACTCACCTTTAAAAAAAATTTTTTTTTTAACTACGTTTGAGATGTGGTATCCACTAGGCTCGCTGCCTCTCAGATCAAAGGTGGGTCCACCTGCTTCGTTCCCAAAGTGTGGTCTCCTGAGATCCCAAGTTTGAGGGATCCCTCGTGTACCATTTACCCAGGTCCGTCAGGAGCGTCACCAAGTGAAGATTCACATCCTCATCGCCAAATGTGGTTAATTTCTTTAATATCAAATGAGACAAACTTATCACACAAGTCAGAGTTATTCTTAAACTAAATCTTTATTCACTTATTAATAAGGGAGCAGGTCAATACAACGCACACATATAAAGTGAATCAATTGAGTGCTCTACGATAATGATGGCTGGTCGACAAATCACCCCCAGATGATTCGTTGAGAGCCACGAGACAAAAGTACAAAGGTCTTTTACAGCCAAGATACACCCCTTTCAACCTACATGACGAACAACAGATGTATAGAACGGGTCACAAGGTTAAGATTTGTATGAAAGATACTTATAATTCACAGCAGACAGTATCTGCTGTAAAAACAGTACTCTAGGACAGCTGCATTTGAAGTGTACATTTAACCTACATAGCAGTCAATACAAACTGACATCTATTAGCATACAAATGTGTACAAATTATCTTTTCAGATCTTCTCAGAAATGAATCAAGTCCATGGAATGGATATAGACAAAAATATAATTCAAGGACTATCAGAGGTCGAGAGGCGAGGCAGGGGTGAGGACATCATCCTGCTATTTTGACAGTCCCTGAAGGACAATACAGAAGAGGGATTTGCTCTTATTCCTTTCCTTTCTCTAATGTATTTTGTAATAAAATTAGCAAGTGTAGTAAGATCATTGCTTTACTTTACTAGGACTGGAGACCACAGCAGCGATTCTGCTCTTGCCCAACCTCTTCAATGAGGACCCGAGTGGCCTTTATGTCTGTGACAAGGTATGCCTATGCACCAATCATCTGTTTCTTCATAAACATAGGTGTGCATGCTGATATAAAACTACAGCTGAACATTTATGTTCTTTGTTAATTGTATGTGTATTAATCTTTTCTTACTTTTGTTTGACACAGATTTCACCGCTCTTCACTCCTTTACTGCACATCGGTGGAAATCCATTTCACCATGAGAGTGAAATCCCTCTGGCCTTTGATGGGGAGAACATCCACGCCCTCGAGGACGTCCCCATGGGACTTGGGGCTCTGCTAGGGCTGTATTTTTTTTTTTCCCTTAATTTTCCCAAAAATGTCAGAAAAACATTTTTGTTCTTAAGTTACTGTGTTCTGGGGAGAAGAGAAGTCGGGGTGAAGTTACCAGGGCCGGTCATAAAGATGGCAAACTTCCAAACATAACTAAGTGAATATGATATACACACTAAAGCTGAAAATTCTGTATTTAGCATCAAGTCTACAATATTGTTAGTTTACCTATGATTCATTTTTAATGTATGTTGTTTTTATTGTACATCATTATTTATATATTTTTTAAATGTCATGAAAAGCACTATACAAAGTAAATGCATTATTTATTATGGTCTGACAAGTCTGCAGAAATGTTGCAATTTTGTAATGTGTTTTGTTTGGTAAATTGTTTTGTAAATATTAATTCACATTTGTGGTGCCACTAAATAAACAATGAATTATTTAAATCAATATGGTCAATATTGTTATTATTAAAATATGTTTTTATAATGGAGGGTGGGTGGACAGCGAGTTAAAAAAAGGAACCCCAAAAGGTTCTTTGAGGAACGATGATAAGGGGTTCTTCAAAGAACTTATAGGGGTTCCCACAAAAGGTTCTTCAAGTAACTTTTAGGGGTTCCCCCCCAGTTTCAATTTGAAGAACCCCTAAAGAATACTCCAAGAACCTTTACTTTTTAGAGTGTATATTGATAAAACTCACCTTGTCCGAGAGACATTTACATAGTTACACACAGCCAAATTTGTGATTACTATTTTGGGGCGAAATAACAGCCACAACAGACAGACCTGATATCACCCATAATTCAACGTCCTTGGACGTCACGTGCTGAGTGGGTACGACCAAAGTTATTCTATTTAGCTGCACTTTGTAGTACATTTTTACACTATAATAAATGTTTCTGATGCCACATCGCCCGTTTTCAAAGGGAGTCGTTGGTTTTTAGATGCAGTTGCTTTTTAGCTTTTTGTCTGAAAGTATTTTCTCAACTGCGATACCAACTCCAGTCAGCAGATGGCGAAGTGCGTCTTTCAGGTGATTCTGCCACTGTTACGCATAGTCTAGTGGACGGGACGCTTCTTCAACATCAACAGCTAGTCAGCCACCTTGGTTCACTAACTTTATGGAAAAAGGTTTATTCAATAAATCTAGCAACTCCTCCCATACTGGGAAAATACTGGAATACACACTCAGAGCCTCCTGACTGGGCCCTGTTTACACCTCCAAGGTGCCCCCCTCACACAGGAATACACACTCAGAGCCTACGAGGATTTTCTAACTACTACACTTTTCGTGTTTCCCTCACCTCTTTAAAAAAAAAAAACAAGGTTTGAGATTTTGTATCGACTCGGCTCACTGCCTCTCAGATCAAAGGTGGGTCCATCTGCTCCGTTCCCCAAGTTTGGTCTCCCTGAGATCCCAAGTTAGAGGGATCCCTCGTGCACCATTTACCCAGGTCATCAGGAGCGGTCACCAAGTGAAGATTAACATCCCTAAATGTGGTTAATTTCTTTCATATCAACTGAGACAAACTTCTTAAACTAAATCTTTATTCACTTAATAAGGGAGCAGGTCAATACAACGTACACATATAAAGTGAATCAATTGAGTGCTCTACAATAATGATGGCTGGTCGACAAATCACCCCCAGATGATTTGTTGAGAGCCACAAGACAAAAGTACAAAGGTCTTTTACAGCCAAGATGCACCCCTTTCAACCTACATGACGAACAACAGATGTATAGAACGGGTCACAAGGTTAAGATATGTATGAAAGATAGTTATAATTCTCAGCAGACAGTATCTGCTGTAAAAACAGTACTCTTTGTGTAGAGACCAGGGTCTGGCCCTGGGGTCATCTCTCTCTGGTACCATATAGAACAAACATTAACTCATGCTCTGGAATGCGGTCTCTTTTGGTTTTATCACCCAAAAGACATTGTAAATCTCCTGTCAGTGTTTTCTCCCAGAGGCCCATCCTCAGTAGAACACAGACACAGTAGTTCTAAGAACCCTCTATTCTGTTGCATAAAACAACCATTTGATGCAATAAAAGTATTATAACATAATGTTGCAGTTTTGCTCTCAGTGTCCACTGAAAGTTGACTAGTAACAACAACTGGGACATAAAAGTCACCCACCATGAGACCCACTAAATCTGCCCAAGAAGAGGCAAACAAAAGAACTGGTGTTACACATACTGACTAACGAGGTGACACCAATCAGTGCCTCCTACGTGCTAACGAGCTATAGTGCTAAAGTCCAACCTCAAAACATAAAAATAGAAAAACTAAAGCCTGTAACACCTTCCCCCTTAAGACAACAAATAAATCCTATCATTTTTGTTGGACAAGTTTGCTCACCACCAACAGAAAACAACTTTCATTTCACATTATAATCAACTACAATGCTTCACCTTCTACAATATAAACATGGTGTCTACTGGCTGTCAACAATTAAAAACAAGACAAAACACGTATTTCTAAATAATAATATACAATCGTATTATTTTTTTCTCCTTTTTCTTTCTATAGAATCCTAGAACTCATTAGCTTCTAGAACTCTCGTCTTCCTAAAACTCACTAGCTTCTAGAACTCTCGTCCCCTTGGAATGAGCCCAAACAAAACTCGTCTCCAATACGGAAAACCGTGCAGTCAAAATAAATTGTGATCCATGGCAACGCAATGGCTAAACGCAAAACTATGACTGCCCACCCTTGAAACAATCAGCAACCAAGTTGTTCTTACCGCAGACATGTCTGATTTCAAGAGGAAACTCCTGCAATAACCATAGTAACTTTCCAAATCACTGCGGAGCTTCTCTCTCTTTTCAGAGTTCACTCGATAGGCATGTTGTTGGATCGGGGCCCAGTCTCCAATGTCATGCTCTAGTACATTTGGGTTGGCACATCTGAGAATTAAACCTGCTATTCTAAAAGAAGGGCAACAATGTCAATATAATTATACCCGTAAATTGTAAGTTGATTGCATAGATAATTATGATTACTAAAAGTTACATGAATTGTAAATATGAATGATCAAAACCAAATGGACACCCCTTTGTTAATATGTATTGTCAATAATTAACTTAATGGTAAGGCATGGTATAATAAAAAAATATCTACATTTTTTTTTTGATTGCATAGTCTTATTTTCAACGACTTTTCAATTACACTGTGCTAGGTGGGATAGCCTCAATGTCAAAACACAGTTTTAACATGTCCAAATCAATAACCAATATGCAGAAACAGTTTGGGATAAATTGAAAACCTAAACATAACATGTGCTATTTACACAAACATCTGCCACAATAATCATATTTCCAGAAATGTTGTTTTGACAAGTAGCAATAAATCACTGATATCAATTAGGGGGGAAATCAGGTTGTACGTGATGTTGGAATGCATTTAAATGTAGGGGTCGCTAAACAAAGGAACGCAACACTTATTTGTCATAACTAATCGATATCATGCTAAAATCATTTGTGCGACAGGAGGGAGATGAGGTTGCACGTCCTGTTAAAACTAACAGCTCAAAAACCACACGGAATCTGGGAATAATGTGTCCTTACTAAATCTCAAAAATAGTACTCTTCCAGTTCAGAGCCTGGATTTTCCCCCTGAGGCTAATATCCATATCATGTTGAAATCAATAGAACAGGGGACAAACGTTTAGGGTTCTACATTGTGACATCATTAAAATACTCCTCCTACAATGTTAAAACATTCTACATTGTGACATAATTTCACTGATATCATGAAACAACTCCTTCATGTATTTTCTGATGATTAGTCAGAGATCTTTTATCAGATTATCTCTGGTCACAGCTATACATTGGCTCTCCTGTGTGTGTTCTCTTGTGCACTGTCAGATAGCTAGATTGAACAAAACTCTTCCCACATTGATCACAGCTATAAGGTTTCTCTCCTGTGTGTGTTCTCTTGTGCACTGTCAGATAGCTAGATTGAACAAAACTCTTCCCACATTGATCACAGCTATAAAATTTCTCTCCTGTGTGTGTTCTCTGGTGTAATGTCAGATGGCAAGATCTAGTAAAACTCTTCCCACATTGATCACAGCTATATATTTTCTCTCCTGTGTGTGTTCTCTGGTGTAAAGTCAGAGAGCCAAATGTAGTAAAACTCTTCCCACATTGACCACAGCTATAAGGTTTCTCTCCTGTGTGTGTTCTCTGGTGTAAAGTCAGAGAGCCAGATGTAGTAAATCTCTTCCCACATTGACCACAGCTATAAGGTTTCTCTCCTGTGTGTGTTCTTTGGTGTAAAGTCAGAGAGCCAGATGTAGTAAAACTCTTCCCACATTGACCACAGCTATAAGGTTTCTCTACTGTGTGGATTTTCTGATGAATTTTAATGCCTGATGAGGTGAATCTCTTCCCACAGTCAGAGCAGCAGTGAGTTCTCTTCCCTGTGGATCTCTGCAGGTGTTTATTGAGGCGTTCTGATCTGGAGAGACTCTTCTCTGCCTCGTCAGCATCATGAGGTTGTTGAGGCTCCCCAGAGGATCCACGATAGTCCCGTATCTCTCCTGTGAACAACAAAGTCAGATGATTAAAGGCCCACAACAGTGGAAATCCACTGTAAAAGGTGATGCCAACAGCGTAGCCATGATGTTGTACAACAATTGACGTCTGTAATGAATGTAATGATTATTTGACAATTGTCTTAAAATGAGCAAGAATAGTCATATTTTAGTAGTAACATCGATGATTGTAGGCTAGAAATAAGTTATTCATGTTGTTGAAACTAAGCACTGTGCCAGACGACTTTTGGTCTCCAATATAAGCCCCTTTCTGTGTTTAATAAAATTGCGGCACGAGGGCGATGCACTTGCAATTTGGTTGTAGAAACTCCTCCCTGCTAATGAGGAAACCGACAGTTATGGATGTAGTATATCTGTCTGGAGCAAAAATGGTGAGCAAAGATTTTAGTTTTTCACAGTGTATTCTGAATGTGAATAGGGGAAAACTCAGGGGAGTAACCTCCATGTCCAGGTTGCTAATGAGTGCATTTCACACTACTTTGGATTATAATTGTAAGGCTCGTTTGAATGTCCTGTGTAATATAATGTTTGCTACAGTATTAAGAAATATGTTTAATTATTGAAGAATCGCGTTAATGACAGTATCTATTTGGGTGTTGTCAATAAAGTTATGATTTTTTAAATGTATTTTTAATTACATTTTTCCCCCACCTTTATTTAACCAGGTGGCCAGTTGAGAACAAGTTCTCATTCACAACTGCGACCTGGCCAAGAAAAATCAAAGCAGTGCAACAAAAAAACAACACAGAGTTACACGTGGGATAAACAAAAGTACAGTCAATAACACAATATAAAAATCTATATACAGTGTGATGGAGTAAGGAGGTAAGGCAATAAACAGGCCATGCTATGGGTGGGTGTTGCTATGGTGACCAGTGAGCTGAGTTAAGGCGGAGCTTTACCTAGCAAAGACTTATAGATGACCTGGAGCCAGTGGGTTTAGCGATGAATATGTAGCGAGGACCAGCCAACGAGAGCATACAGGTCGCAGTGGTGGGTGGTATATGGGGCTTTGGTGACAAAACGGATGACACTGTGATGGACTGCATCCAGTTTGCTGAGTAGAGTGTTGGAGGCTATTTTGTAAATGACATCGCTAAAGTCAAGGATCGGCAGGATAGTCAGTTTTACGAGGGTATGTTTGGCAGCGTGAGTGTAGGAGGTTTTGTTGTGAAATAGGAAGCATATTCTAGATTTAATTTGGGATTGGAGATGTTTAATGTGAGTCTGGAAGGAGAGTTTACAGTCTAACCAGACACCTAGGTATTTGTAGTTGTCCACATATTCTAAGTCAGAACCGTCCAGAGTAGTGATGCTAGTCAGGCGGATGAGGGCAGCGATCGGTTGAAGAGCATGCATTTAGTTTTACTAGCGTTTAAGAGCAGTTGGAGGCCACGGAAGGAGAGTTGTATGACATTGAAGCTCATTTGGAGGTTTGTTAACACAGTGTCCAAAGAAGGGCCAGATGTATACAGAATGGTGTCGTCTGCGTCGAGGTGGATCAGAGAATCACCCGCAGCAAGAGCGACATCATTGATATATACAGAGAAAAGAGTCGGCCCGAGAATTGAACCCTGTGGCACCCCCATAGAGACTACCAGAGGTCCGGACAACAGGTCCTCCGATTTGACACACTGAACTCTGTCTGAGAAGTAGTTGGTGAACCAGGCGAGGCAGTCATTTGAGAAACCAAGGCTGTTGAGTCTGCCGATAAGAATGTGGTGATTGACAGAGTCGAAAGCCTTGCCTTAACCTTTATCACTAGACACCTCATAGTGAGCTACAGGTAGGAATCAGCAATGAATCCGAATAATGAGACACCTCTGGGGAGGGGTGTCAGCAACATTAAAAAAAATATATATACAGTGGGGAGAACAAGTATTTGATACACTGCCGATTTTGCAGGTTTTCCTACTTACAAAGCATGTAGAGATCTGTAATTTTACACTTCAACTGTGAGAGACGGAATCTAAAACAAAAATCCAGAAAATCACATTGTATGATTAAGTAATTAATTTGCATTTTATTGCATGACATAAGTATTTGATCACCTACCAACCAGTAAGAATTCCGGCTCTCACAGACCTGTTAGAAGCCCTCCTGTTCTCCACTCATTACCTGTATTAACTGCACCTGTTTGAACTCGTTACCTGTATAAAAGACACCTGTCCACACACTCAATCAAACGGACTCCAACCTTTCCACAATGGCCAAGACCAGAGAGCTGTGTAAGGACATCAGTGATAAAATTGTAGACCTGCACAAGGCTGGGATGGGCTACAGGACAATAGGCAAGCAGCTTGGTGAGAAGGCAACAACTGTTGGCGCAATTATTAGAAAATGGAAGAAGTTCAAGATGATGGTCAATCACCCTCTGTCTGGGGCTCCATGCAAGATCTCACCTCGTGGGGCATCAATGATCATGAGGAAGGTGAGGGATCAGCTCAGAACTACACGGCAGGACCTGGTCAATGACCTGAAGAGAGCTGGGACCACAGTCTCAAAGAAAACCATTAGTAACACACTACGCAGTCATGGATTAAAATCCTGCAGCGCACGCAAGGTCCCCCTGCTCAAGCCAGCGCATGTCCAGGCCCGTCTGAAGTTTGCCAATGACCATCTGGATGATCCAGAGGAGGAATGGGAGAAGGTCATGTGGTCTGATGAGACAAAAATAAAGCTTTTGGGTCTAAACTCCACTCGCCGTGTTTGGAGGAAGAAGAAGGATGAGCTTTTCTGCAAAGGGGACAGGACGACTGCACCGTATTGAGGGGAGGATGGATGAGGCCATGTATTGTGAGATCTTGGCCGACAACCTCCTTCCCTCAGTAAGAGCATTGAAGATGGGTCATGGCTGGGTCTTCCAGCATGACAACGACCCGAAACACACAGCCAGGGCAACTAAGGAGTGGCTCCGTAAGAAGCATCTCAAGGTCCTGGAGTGGCCTAGCCAGTCTCCAGACCTGAACCCAATAGAAAATCTTTGGAGGGAGCTGAAAGTCCGTATTGCCCAGCGACAGCCCCAAAACCTGAAGGATCTGGAGAAGGTCTGTATGGAGGAGGAGTGGGCCAAAATCCCTGCTGCAGTGTGTGCAAACCTGGTCAAGAACTACAGGAAACGTATCTCTGTAATTGCAAACAAAGGTTTCTGTACCAAATATTAAGTTCTGCTTTTCTGATGTATCAAATACTTATGTCATGCAATAAAATGCAAATTAATTACTTAAAAATCATACAATGTGATTTTCTGGATTTTTGTTTTAGATTCCGTCTCTCACAGTTGAAGTGTACCTATGATACAAATTACAGACCTCTACATGCTTTGTAAGTAGGAAAACCTGCAAAATCGTCAGTGTATCAAATACTTGTTCTCCCCACTGTATAGTGTTTTATGACAAACCGTTTTTTACAAATCCGTCAAGACACCAACTTAGACTTTACAGTGAAATGCTTTACTTACAAGCCCTTAACCAACAGTGCAGTTCAAGAAGAAGAAAACGTTTACCAAGTAGACTAAAATAAAAAGTAATAATAAAAAGTAACACAATGAGAATAACAATAACGAGGCTTTATACAGGGGGCACCGGTACCGAGTCAGTGTGGAGGTTATATACAGGGGGCACCGGTACTGAGTCAGTGTGGAGGCTATATACAGGGGGCACCGGTACTGAGTCAGTGTGGAGGCTATATACAGGGGGCACCGGTACCGAGTCAGTGTGGAGGCTATATACAGGGGGCACCGGTACCGAGTCAGTGTGGAGGCTATATACAGGGGGGCACCGGTACCGAGTCAGTGTGGAGGCTATATACAGGGGGGCACCGGTACCGAGTCAGTGTGGAGGCTATATACAGGGGGCACCGGTACTGAGTCAGTGTGGAGGCTATATACAGGGGGCACCGGTACTGAGTCAGTGTGGAGGCTATATACAGGGGGCACCGGTACCGAGTCAGTGTGGAGGCTATATACAGGGGGGCACCGGTACCGAGTCAGTGTGGAGGCTATATACAGGGGGGCACCGGTACCGAGTCAGTGTGGAGGCTATATACAGGGGGCACCGGTACTGAGTCAGTGTGGAGTTTATATACAGGGGGCACCGGTAGCGAGTCAGTGTGGAGGCTATATACAGGGGGCACCGGTACTGAGTCAGTGTGGAGTTTATATACAGGGGGCACCGGTACTGAGTCAGTGTGGAGGCTATATACAGGGGGCACCGGTACTGAGTCAGTGTGGAGTTTATATACAGGGGGCACCGGTACTGAGTCAGTGTGGAGGCTATATACAGGGGGGCACCGGTACCGAGTCAGTGTGGAGGCTATATACAGGGGGGCACCGGTACCGAGTCAGTGTGGAGGCTATATACAGGGGGCACCGGTACCGAGTCAATGTGGAGGCTATATACAGGGGGCACCGGTACAGAGTCAGTGTGGAGGCTATATACAGGGGGCACCGGTACCGAGTCAGTGTGGAGGCTATATACAGGGGGCACCGGTACCGAGTCAGTGTGGAGGCTATATACAGGGGGCACCGGTACCGAGTCAGTGTGGAGGCTATATACAGGGGGCATCGGTACCGAGTCAGTGTGGAGGCTATATACAGGGGGCACCGGTACTGAGTCAGTGTGCGGGGGTACAGGCTAGTTGAGGTAATCTGTACATGGTGGGGGCGTAGTGACTATGCATAGATAACAAACAACCAGCGAGTAGCATCAGTGGGATGGGGTGGGGGGGTCAATGTAAATTGTCCGGTGGTGACTTACGAATTGTTCAGCAGTCTTATGGCTTGGGGGTAGAAGCTGTTGAGGCTTTTGGTTCTAGACTTGGCGCTGCGGTACCACTTGCCGTGCGGTAGCAGAGAAAACAGTCTATGACTTGGGTGACTGGAGTCGCTGACAATTTTGTGGGCTTTCCTCTGACACCGCCTATTATATAGGTCCTGGATGGCAGGAAGCTTGGCCACAGTGATGTACTGGGCCGTTCGCACTACCCTCTGTAGCGCCTTACGGTCAGATGGCGAGCAGTTGCCATACCAGGTGGTGATGCAACCGGTCAGGATGCTCTCGATGGTGCAGCTGTATTACCTTTTGAGGATCTGGGGACCCATGCCAAATCTTTTCAGTCTCCTGAGGGGGAAAGGTTTTGTTGTGCCCTCTTCACGACTGTCTTGGTATATACCCACGTGGGTGATTGAAAGATGAACTGAGGTCCACACTCCAGTCCAGTTGATGGTGGTAATGCACCTTAAAGTTGGTTTCCAACCGCCATATAAAGTCCAAAGAAGAAAAAGAAGCCTAAAGGAAGGTGAAATTACGAGAAACAAATTTGGTTTACCGTTTGGGGTAATGCGACTGGTTACCTATTTTGATGTGATATGAAAGTATTGTGTGAAATTATTCTGAATTGATATGAAAGTACAGCGATTTATGTTTCTAGAAATGTATCGCAATTGAGAATGGATTCACATTTAGATGGAATATTTGACTATTTTAGCTGCAAGAGCCAGTCTACCTCCGAAAATAACACACAGTCCTTGGACCTTGAGGAGTAACGGGGGCAGCAATCAGCAGTAGAAACAATAACAAAGCGCACTCCCTGCCCGTTTCGGTAAAAAGCTGAGGGATGGGGCTGGAGAAATGCAACCATCCATGATACCAACATTATAGTTTTAACCATGTTTTGAGGATATACAGTGTTTGTTTATATTTACTGACAAACATTGGAGTAAAAAAAAGCTCATATTTTGGGTTCTGATGGGGCACAACAGTTGAACTAACCTCATGAGGCATTTATAAGGGAATTCTTCAAGAAACAATGGGTACATATCATTAATGTATAAGTCCCAAAATGGATGTAACAACTGCTGATTGCCCCTTTAAGACTACATATTGGGCTAATCTAATAGGAGATATTGAGGACTACAGTATTTCAGGCATTGTCATTGGATGCATTTGATCAATTGTTAACGTTTTGTTGATGGTCCACTCTTGATGTTCTACACGTTACAGTGTAGCTTCAGCCATTCCTACAGAACAACATTAAAGTGTAGAACCCCTTTACTGCATATTGGTTCAACGACTGCAGAGACGGTACTTACTGGTGTTAAACAGATCTCCAACCTCCTCTTCTTTCACACCAAAAACTACATCCTCCTCTTTCTCATCCTCCTCTTCTTTTACTGTAACATCCTCCTCCTCCTCTTTCACTCTGAACGCGTCTTCCTCTTCTTTCACTGTAACAGCCCCATCCTCTACTTCTTGTTTTACTGTGACAGCCTCCTCTTCCTCCTCCTCTTTCACGACAACGTTCAGCCACAGACCTCCTTTCTCCGTCCAACTGACTTCCTCTTCTTTAACAAGAGGGGAGTAGTTTAGGGAGCTCATGTTCGGGGATGTTATCTAGCTAGCTATCATTAGCGACTAGGCTAGTGCTAATTTAACCAGCCAGCTACTATAGCTGACTAATACAAAATAACGTAATATTAAATTAAATAGGTTAACAAGTAGATACGACCTAAGTGTGTCGAAAACACAGTAGGTAATATACACCGAAAGCGTATAAATAGCTTGAATCTTTCGGCTATGTTGGCTAGCAAGCTACCGAGGTGGTTGACGAGCTGTTTATGAAGAACCGTCCACTAGATTATACGTCACGCTGGCAGCATCGCCTGAAAGACGCACATCGCCGTCTGCTGACTGGAGGGGAAACGCAGTTGAGGATCATATTTTATTTTCAGACAAAGATTATTTTAAATGGATTTAATTAAATAATACTATTATATTGAGACATACAAAGACAGGAATGTGTTGATTGATTAGTGCGAATAAAAAATGTTTACCACAGCATATTTAAGGCAGTTTCATTAAGTCAAACTAAATCTAAATAATTAGCAAGCTACTGTAGGTCCATACTGCTCCTACATGGTGTAACAATACATGATGTAGATGTATATAATGAACAGTCTAGATCTATACTGCTCCTACATGGTGTAACAATACATCATGTAGATGTATATAATGAACAAACTAGGTCTAAACTGCTCCTACATGGTGTAACAATACATCATGTAGATGTATATAATGAACAGACTGGGTCTATACTGCTCCAACATGGTGTAACAATACATCATGTAGATGTATATAATGAACAGACTAGGTCTATACTGCTCCTACATGGTGTAACAATACATCTACATGAAGGAAAGAAGGAGAGAAATTACACAAATTAACATTTAACAAGGCACACCTGTTAATTGAAATTAATTCTAGGTGACTACCTCATGAAGCTGGTTGAGATAATGCCAAGGGTGACTGCTTTGAAGAGTCTCAAATATAAATATATTTTGATTTGATTAACCCTTTTTTGGTTACTACATGATTCCATTTGTGTTATTTCATAGTTTTGATGTCTTCATTATTATTCTCCAATGTAGAAAATAGTAAAAATAAAGAAAAACCCTTGAATGAGTAGGTGTGTCCAAACTTTTGACTGGTACTGTATGTAAATGTAATATTTCAGTTGTTGTTTTTGATACATTTGAAACATTTATAAAAACCTGTTTTTGCTTTGTCATTATGGGGTATTGTGATGTCATTATGTGGTATTGTGTGTAGAATGATGAGGGTAAATTATTGATTTAATCCATTTTAGAATAACGTAACAAAATGTGGAAAAAGTGAAGGGGTCTGAATACTTTCCAAATGCGCTGTATATAGGGGCAGTAGTTAGTGACATCACTTCATGAAACAAGAGGTACAAATATATAACTTAGGTTCACAATATCAACATTCAATGTATCAAAATATATGACCAAGCTGGAAGTGGAAACACCAGCCCAGCCACAATCCTAGAGGTTCACTGATGATCAACCTCCTCCTTCACATCTGACTCCTGATGATCAACCTCCTCCTTCACATCTGACTCCTGATGATCAACCTCCTCCTTCACATCTGACTCCTGATGATCAACCTCCTCTTTCACATCTGACTCCAGTGATCAATCCAGAGAGTCTTCTTTTTTGGGGAATCCCGATATACGACGTCATCCAATAGGCCCGTCATCATGACCACCTCCCACAAGTTAATTGTCATTCAGGTTATCAATGGGAAGAGCATTAGCAATATGTCCTGTCTGGTAACTTGTCTCGTTTAATGGATTTACATTGGCAGGTGTAAAAAAAAAACTCAGTTGATTTCAAACTGAGGAAAAACTTTTGTAAGTCTTTAACTGTATCAAAGTCTGTGGCCTGTGATGTTGGGACAAATGATAGTCCCTTATTATACAAGAGACAAAATTCACAAATTCTACAGCACAACGGCAGAGTCATGTCTTCAGTGTAAAACTAACAATGACTCAACAATCCTTCTGGGAATGTAATGATGTCATAAAGTTATGGGCGGAGTTAGAAAGTTGGCTGTCAGAAGTACAGTTATACAATGTTAAATTACTTTTAATCCGTCTGTCTGTATATTTCAAAACATGACATTTGAGAGTGCAGTGAGATACCCCAGAGTTGGACGATACTTCTCATAAATCATCTGAAATATTATACTTAATTAAAACCTGGAAATCAACAAATCCTCTGTTGTTAATTCAATAGAAAGGTCAAATGCTTTATTATCTAAAAGTTGAAAGTGACGGAGAGAAATAAAATGGTGCTGATGCGGGCGCTGGAGACTGACAGAGAATGGAAGTTAATGGAGATGGAGGTGTGTCCTAGTGGGTCTGGGCAGGTGTGATGTAGTTAATGGAGATGGGGGTGTGTTCTAGTGGGTCTGATGTAGTTAATGGAGATGGAGGTGTGTCCTAGTGGGTCTGGGCAGGTGTGATGTAGCTAATGGAGATGGAGGTGTGTTCTAGTGGGTCTGGGCAGGTGTGATGTAGTTAATGGAGATGGAGGTGTGTTCTAGTGGGTCTGGGCAGGTGTGATGTAGTTAATGGAGATGGAGGTGTGTTCTAGTGGGTCTGGGCAGGTGTGATGTAGTTAATGGAGATGGAGGTGTGTTCTAGTGGGTCATGTGTGATGAAGTTAATGGAGATGGAGGTGTGTTCTAGTGGGTCTGAACAGGTGTGATGTAGTTAATGGAGATGGAGATGTGTTCTAGTGGGTCTGAACAGGTGTGATGTAGTTAATGGAGATGGAGGTGTGTTCTAGTGGGTCTGGGCAGGTGTGATGTAGTTAATGGAGATGGAGATGTGTTCTAGTGGGTCTGGGCAGGTGTGAGGTAGTTAATGGAGATGGAGGTGTGTTCTAGTGGGTCTGGGCAGGTGTGATGTAGTTAATGGAGATGGAGGTGTGTTCTAGTGGGTCTGGGCAGGTGTGATGTAGTTCATGGAGATGGAGGTGTGTTCTAGTGGGTCTGGGCAGGTGTGATGTAGTTAATGGAGATGGAGGTGTGTTCTAGTGGGTCTGGGCAGGTGTGATGTAGTTAATGGAGATGGAGGTGTGTTCTAGTGGGTCTGGGCAGGTGTGATGTAGTTAATGTTTCTATGACGTTGTTTGTATGTGTATGTTTTGTATTGTTTAGAAAATATCAAATAAAATATTAAAACATTTCCAATGCAAAGTAACACCTCACAGTTCTATTTTTGGAGTTATTACATTAAACCAATCAGAATTTAGAAGAATGCCAAAGTCAGGTGTGAAGTAATATGGAGGACCAGCCTATTCCCTATGATGTAAACTACAACAGAAATAACTTAAAATGTATAACTTGAAATTAAACCAATAATTTGCACTCATGACTTGAGTGATTAAAGTAAACCACAGTTTTGTAAATACATAATGCCATCTAACCAAATATCAAAGAATGTTAGCTATATGCAGTTATCTTATTCAGCCAGCTAACATTAGCTATATGCAGTTATCTTAGCCAGCCAGCTAACATTAGCTATATGCTGTTATCTTAGCCAGCCAGCTAACGTTAGCTATATGCAGTTATCTTAGCCAGCCAGCTAACATGAGCTACATGCAGTTATCTTAGCCAACCAGCTAACGTTAGCTATTTAGCCAACTAGTTATTAGCCTAACCAGCGTAGCCAACCAGCACGGTTATGGTCAGCGAGACCAACTACCGGAGAAAAAGTTACAAAACTCCCGTAGTCTAATTCACAGAAAACATGCTGAAAAGTAGTGATGGGGAAATATAGCTTCCTGAAGCATTGGCTCTTTCCAGCCAATTGTGTCAAAAATAGGTTCATTACTCAAAGCTTTGAGCGACACAGAATTTAGAACAGCCACATTTTTATAGATGAAGTCACACGCCGTAGCAGCGTAGCCATTATGTCATATATTAAACCACTGGCCGTGCTCGAGAGCATCAAATCCATGCTGCGTTGTGGGTAAACGGTGACTGGCTGACTGATTTATAAATAATAATGAGTAGTTATTTATGATGCAAGGTGATTTGTAAATTAGTCAGTCAGCAGTCAGCAGCCACCTGCACTGTCGGCTGCAATGTCGAACGAGCCCAATACCAAACCAATCAGGTGTTCGACGAAATTATTCTTCAGACGTCATTGATCACGTGCTGCTGATAAAGCGACACTGCTTTGAATTATACCGCTTAGCGACTTCAGTACATGCCTCATAGCTCCAGTCCCAAACTTAACCCCGTTCCTGTTGAAGAAGAGAAGGTCTGCTGGATGGAGAAAGAAGCTCTCGTGAAAGAGGGGGAGGAGGAAGAGGAGGCTGTTATACAAAAACAAGTAGAAGGTGAGGCTGTTACCGTGAAAGAAGTAGAGAAAGACGTTACAGAGGAGGACGACGACGTTTCAGTGAAAGAAGAGGAGGGTGAGATGACTGTCACATCGAAAAATGAAGAGGACGAAACTGGATATCTGCTCCCGGTTTCCCAAACGCAAATTCAGGCATCCGGTTCCAAAGATGAACTTAGCCATAAGATGGTTTTGAGAAGCCGTTCCCTGAGTAACACTCGTAAGTACTGTCTTAAAAACAGAAGCACAAACTCTGCAGTTGTTGAACTGGTGTTTGGTGTTAAAGGGGAAATCTGCAATTGCTACATCCATATTTTGACTTTAAATAATTTATTTATAGCCATTGATTCTTGAAGAATATAACACATGCCTCATGAGCTTAGTTCAACTGTTTTTACCCCATCAGAACCCAAAATAAGCTTTTTTACTTCAATGTTTAGAAACAATGTAAATCAACACTGTATAGCCTCAACATGGTTAAAACTATAATGTTGATATCATGGATGGTCAGTCCTTGCATCCATAGGTCTGTCTATGAATTAGAGACTAGTTACATTTCTCCAGCCCCATCCATCATCTTATTACCAAAACAGTGGTGGAATTATGGCTTTGTTATTGGTTGAACTGCAGATTGGTTGATTGTTGTGTGGCTTTTTTAAAGGGGCAACCTAGTTTTTAAACAAACAAAATGGCTGCCCAGAGTCCTGAGCTGTGTTAGAATACTCATACTAACTGCACTATTTGTGAAGTAAATTGAGTATATAGTCTGCTTATTGGTCATAGTATGATGTAGTTAGTATGCCAAAAGTTCCCGGATGTCATACCAAAATCGCCAAAATATGATGTAAACACGCAGTACTTTAGGGCACATATTGCAATTCTTCAGGAAATGGGCGTGGCTTTAACATTTTCAGATTTGAAGAAAATGGACGAAAATATGCAGCCAAGTCCAACGAGAGAGCGGATACAAATGAACTGCTTTAAATAACTATGACAAATGTTGAGCAATGTAATAAAGTAATGACTTTTCAAATAAGTTACCTTACACGTTATGTTAGCTACACTATCCTTACAAAACGCATAGCATATCTTTACAGCAGTATGTACCAGTATGTGAGCTAGCTACCTAACGCTAGTTGGCTACTTATACATCCAACTTGCCAGTATAGTAACTATATTCTAACTAACTACCCAATGTTTATTGACTTGATTAGAGCGCAGAATAACTGATGTATTTAATAACGCTCAACACCCGTTGAATATGGCCGGTGTCAGTAAACATCTGCAAAAAAGCTCAAATTAAATTGTTGCCAGCAGCACAGTTAGTCACCAACGCTCTGGATAACATGAAAACAGCCTAACCAGCTCTGCTAGGGCAAGTAAAATGGTAAGAGTGAGGTTTTCTCTGATTTGTGTCTAGCAAGCTATCCAAAGTTAGCCGGTTAGCTTGGGTGCTTTACTGTCATTGTGAGGTCAGAAAGCTTGGATTGACCCTACTCCTCAGGCATATAGTATTTGTTTACAAACAGTGGCCTTATACAAGCTTATGTTTTGAATTCTGGTGGGGTAATACAGTTGAAACATTTATAAGTTGTATTCTTCAAGAATCAATGGTTATATAGTAAATGGGTCTTTCTATAACTGCCAGTGTAGATTTCCTGTGGGGGTCAAATTGTTACAGCTGTTCATAAGTCATTGTATAATGTTCTTGCAATTCTTTTCATGCCATTACATTAAAGGCGAAAGATTATTTTCTTAGCAAGGTGTTGCTCAAATAATTTTAGCTGCTAATCGCTAGTTAGCGGGCTAGCTAGCTTGCTAAATGTATTAAGAGTCAGAGCAAACGTAGCTAGCTAATACTGCCTGGTACCAGTGCTGGTGTAGGCCTAGATAAGCATGTTTGTGCAGCGGTATCTTATCAGAGAGGAGTAAGCGAAGTATGAATATGTTGGCTAGCTAGCCGGCTACATGAAGTAAGAAAACAACATGTAATGTAACATCTAATTAGGGTCAACTGGAAACACTGACCAACACTTTGGTTCCTACCATGTCTTCTTCTCTGAGGTTTATTGTCAGACTAGACTCATCAGGTGTATTGCTGCCACCTACTGTACGAGGTTGTGAAAAATAACCAAAACGCAAAATAAATTGGGATTAACAAATCATACTAATTACGTAAAATAAAAAATAAACACAAACCAAATTCACTCCACTACCCTGAATTTCAAACAAAAATGGTACTATTCAGATCCCTACACAGGTTCAGGAACCTGGGAGGGGTGGAACGTCTTCATTCAGTACTCCCTGTAACATTTCGTCTGAAGTCCTGGAGATCCAGACATCTATTTGCCGCCTTCACAATGATGTCTAGCTTCTTAGATGTTTTATTAGCTTATTATTAATGCAATTTATCACTGCGGCAGTGAGGGCAATGCAAACGCAATTTTGTTGTAGAAACTCCTCCAAGCTAATGCGGAAACTTCTAGTTTTGGACGAAGGTTACTAATAATTTATTAATGCAATTTATCACTTGCTCTATAAACACAACAAAGTCCACCTTGTTCACTATTAGTGTGTTGGGATCCTTCTCCTGCATGGCTTCACTGCAGACTGTGGGACATGAACTACCTTCTCCTCTCTACTCCTTCAGCTATTTTCACTGCCTCCACATAGGACACCTGCTGGATGGGCCTGATCATCCTAGCTACTGTGACATCCTTCATCCGTACAGGGCACTCCGGGAACTCGGGAACGTGATTCCCATCACAATTACAACATGCTTCATCTGACTACGACATATTTATTCCTTGCCACACTTGCCACGTGTCCAAACTTTTTTACAATTGTAACACTGCAGCGGCTTCTGTATATCTCACTTACCCAGGTTTTACATAAGATGGGAGAACCACTTCACCAAACCACAGTAAAACCATCCGTCTATCATTCATTTTAATCAACGTGCGTCTACCTGAAATGTTTAACCTAAACTACACAAAGCTTTCTCCTTTTGCGCTGTTGACACACAATCAGTATCATACCGCTCCTGGTCACTCGAACCGATTCCACTTTACCCAATTCATCCTTCACCATCTTTGAGACCGTTAACAGGTCACCCACAAAAACATCATTGCTGATGATTCCCACTCCGACCCTAAACTGCTGTTCATTACCAACTTTAGCCCTTTTCACGCCGTTCTTCACCATCGTCAACTCAGTCTCAACAACTGTACTCGCGCCAAGAGAATCCCACAATGCTTCCTCCATTGCTCCTCCAGTCATCTGCTGGACTCCCTCGCTCTGTGCTGTGAAAGATGTGAGTTTGTTCTCAAAGTAGGATCTATATTGTTGTCATTCCACCTATATTGTTGTCATTCCACCTATATTGTTGTCATTCCACCTATATTGTTGTCATTCCACCTATATTGTTGTCATTCCACCTATATTGTTGTCATTCCACCTATATTGTTGTCATTCCACCTATATTGTTGTCATTCCATCTATATTGTTGTCATTCCATCTATATTGTTCTCATTCCAGCACATCTGTTGCTTCACTACTTGCTGTCATTTCCCTTCCTGTTTTCCCTCTCTTGGATGTCTCCACCATGCTCCTACTCTGTCAGTAATTCCTCCCTGGTTTATTAATTGGTAGTCAAACAACAATATATTCAAGGTGCTGCACATTCTATTCCAAATCTAGAATTAGAATCGTCATTATGTTTCCATGATTTCAACAGTTCACCAGTTAACTAAGCCTATAATGTGGACACCAAGGATGTGGATACCAAGGAACTTGAAGCTTTCAACTGCTCCACTACAACCCCTTTGAGAATGGGGGCGTGCTCAGGGTTTAGTCCCAGGGTCCTTAGCTTAGTGATGAGCTTTGAGGGTACTATGGTGTTGAACGCTGAGCTGTAGTCGATGAATAGCATTCTCACATGGGTGTTCCTTTTGTCCAGGTGGGAAAGTGCAGTGTGCAGTGTGGATCTGTGGATCTGTTGGGGCGGTATGCAAATTGGAGTGGGTCTTTTCTGGGATAATGGTGTTGATGTGAGCCACGACCATCCTTTCAAAGCACTTCATGGCTACAGATGTGAGTGCTACGGGTCGGTAGTCATTTAGGCAGGTTACCTTAGTCCCTGTGCCCAAGAACACTATGGTGGTCTGCTTGAAACATCTTGGTATTATAGACTCAGACAGGAGATGAAAATGTCAGTAAAGACCCTTGCCAGTTGGTCAGCGCATGCTTGGAGTACACGTCCTGGTTATCCGTTTGGCCCTGTGGCCTTGTGAATGTTAACCTGTTTAACCACTAACGCCTACCTAACCCGGATCCGGGATCCCCCCCATCACAAAAGCTGACTAGCATAGCCTAGCCTAAAGTTACAGGGATATCATAAAATAAAATGTTCATGAAATCACAAGTCCAAGACACCAAATGAAAGATACAGATCTTGTGATTCAAAATCATCTCTGATTTTTAAAATGTTTTACAGGGAAGACACAATATGTAAATCTATTAGCTAACCACGTTAGCAAAAGACAACAATTTTCTTACTCCACCATTTTCTTACTGCATTAGTAGCTATCACAAATTCGACCAAATAAAGATATAAATAGCCACTAACCAAGAAACAAACCTCATCAGATGACAGTCTGATAACATATTTATTGTATAGCATAGGTTATGTTAGGAAAATGTGCATATTTCAGGTAGAAATCATAGTTTACAATTGCAGTCCCCATCACAACTATCACTAAAATGACTAGAATAACTACAGAGACCATTGTGTATTAGCTAATTACTCATCATAAAACATTTCTTAAAAATACACAGCGTACAGCAATTGAAAGACACAGATCTTGTGAATCAAGACAATATTTCAGATTTTCTAAGTGTTTTACAGCGAAAACACAATATAGCGTTATCTTAGCTTACTACAAGTCAGTCACACAGTAGCATTGATTCAAGCCAAAAATAGCAATAACGTTATAAACCACCAAACGCTATTAATTTTTTCACTAACCTTCTCAGAATTCTTCAGATGACAGTCCTGTAACATCATATTACACAATGCATATAGTTTGTTCGAAAATGTGCATATTTAGCCGCACAATTTGTGGTTACACAACGTGTTTAGTGGGCAAAAAATCAAGCAATCTGTCCGGCGCCATTTTGGAAAGGCACCTAATCTTATCGAAAGCTATTCATAAACTTGACTAAAAAAATACAGGTTGGACAGCAATTGAAAGACAAATTAGTTCTTAATGCAATCGCTGAATTACATTTTTAAAATTAACCTTACTGCGCAATACTGGGTACAATACAGGGTGCGATAGCGCAACGCTACACGGAAAATAATGGCGTCTAATACATTTTTCTTTTTCAACAGAACAACGTTTTATCAGCATAAATACTTACTATTAGCTGAACTCCCATCAGAATCTTGTGAAAGGTGTCCGTTGGCCAAAAGAATCGTTGCTGGGTTGGAGAATGTTTCCCTCGACGTTGCAAATAGCAGTACAGAATGGCATTCGAGAGAGAGACACCCACGTTTCTACAGCGCCATGGAAATAAATACCTGAAAATCGCAATATACTGACCTAAACTGGTATAATTCGGTTCAAAATAACAAGATTATGATGTCTTTAAAGCCTATAGCGAATAAAAACAGAGCCGGATACATCTAGGAGCTAAAACCAGACGTTCTAAAAAGACATGCCAAGACCCTCTTTGCGTCAGCGCGAAGTCCCAAAAGGCCGGACACCTCGGTTCCAATCAATTTATAAACTTTGGGAACTACGTAGAGACGTCATTTCAACTCTCCCTATTCACTAACAGCCAGGGGAAGGCGTATGCAGTGCATCTCAACCAATAGAAGACAGGCAAAGTTAAAGACAGGTCTCAAAGCAGATGATAAAATTTCCCATTCTCACACAGACATAGGAAAAGTGCTCTAAGTCGAGTTCTGTTTCACTTACAGACATAATTCCAACGGTTTTAGAAACTAGAGAGTGTTTTCTATCCAATAGTAAGAATAATATGCATATTGTAGGAGGCCGTTTACATTGGCTACACATTTGTGCTATGTCGAAATAGCACCCCCCTAGTGGCAAGAAGTTTTAAAGGTGTTACTCACATCGGCTGCGGAGAGCGTGATCACAAAGTCGTCCGGGAACAGCTGATGCTGTCATGCATGTTTCAGTGTTACTTTCCTCGAAGCGAGCATAGAAGTAATTTAGCTCGTCTGGTAGGCTCATGTCACTGGGCAGCTATCGGCTGTGCTTCCCTTTGTAGTCTGTAATAGTTTGCAAGCCTTGCCTCATCTGACGAGGGTCGGAGCCGATGTTCAAGGGGTATATCAATCTCCCCAGGGTAGCAGTAATACGTTGAGAGATTTGTCCACAAAGGGTTACCCCTCCCATTGGTGTCTCATTATTGGGATTCATTGCTGATTTCCTACCTGTAGCTCACTATGAAGTGTCTAGTGATACAGGTTAAGGGCCCTGTTGAAGATTGGTGGTTGGTAGTGGAGTCGAGGGAACAAGCAGGGTTGGACACGGCCATGTTATTATCCCACACAGTCTCTGTGGTTCATATGAACCCCATTCCTGGGAATTAGATTTGATTACAAATCGTCCCAGTCTGTTACCACAGAAGGGGTCCGTTTGTCCCATTTCCAGCAAGGTTACGAGGCGCTTTGTCATTTCCAGAGTCAATTTATTTTGGTACTGTCCATATGTAGCTTGTTTTTGGTCACAGAATGGCTGAATAAGTGCAACATTTTACCTGGAGCTAACTATGCAGAGCATAGCACATGTCGAATGACTTCAGCTTCCCTCCAGGCCTGAGGGCACACGCTCTCTAGTAGGCTTAAATTAAAGATACGGAAAATAGGAGTGCCAATATAGTCCGCTATTATCCTCAGTAATTTTCCATCTAGATTGTCAGACCCCGGTGGCTTGTTATTGTTGATAGACAACAATAATTGTTTCACCTCTTCCACACTGACTTTACGGAATTCTAAATTACAATGCTTGTCTTTCATAATTTGGTCAGATATACTTGGATGTGTAGTGTCAGCGTTTGTTGCTGGTATGTCATTCCTAAGTTTGCTAATCTTGCCAATGAAAAAAACATAAAGTAGTGGGCTTTGATGAATGAGCCATCTGATTCAGTTAATGATGGAGCAGAGTTTGCCTTTTTTCCCAAAATTGTATGTAAGCTTTTTACTATCTTTACTTTATGTCATTTTTCTTTGTTTCATTGTGTTGTTTTTCATATTTTTATTCAGTTTAGTCACATGATTTCTAAATTTGCAGGATGTTTGCCAATCGGTTGTACAGCCAGACTTATTTGCCATTCCTTTTGCCTCATCCTTCTCAACCATACCATTTTTCAATTCCTCATCAATCCACTGGGATTTAACAGTTTCTACAGTCATTTTCTTAATGGGTGCATGCTTATTAGTAACTGGAATAAGCAATTTCATAAATGCGTGCAGCGTCTGGTTGCTCCTCATTACACACCACAGAGCAGCAAACATCATTTACATCATCAACATAGGAATCACCCGTTTTATTAAATAATTGAGACACTAATGACTCGAGGGAACCAGAGATCAAGATAGCCTAACCATAAGAAAAAACCTCTTCCTCCTCCCGCTGCTGCTGGCCTTCATAAATTCTGACGTTATGCTCCTGAAGTTTCCAGTAATAGGCTACAACAGCAGTCGGCAACCTTTTCCATTTGTAGTGCCAATTTATCTTACCATTTCTACTGATCTGGTGCCAGTTATAAATTTCATATTCACATTTTACTGGAACAGTTTCATTTAATTTATAATAGTAATAATAATTATAATAGTCTTTATCTCAAAATCCTTTTCTATGATTAATCTACATTCTATCTAAGTGAAAATTATACAAATCTAAAAGTAACTTTTATTGCCATTGCCAACTATGTAAAAATATTCTACATAAAGCCAACAAATAAAAACAGCTAGAAAATATCCAGATAAAAATAAATCACATTGGCTGCTCATGGCCTGTCTACATAGTTGATACAATGGTTCAAGTTCTATCACCTAGGTCGGTCTGAAACTTGATATGAAATATTCTGGGCCCTGAGAGTTTCCCGTGCCAGTGAGTTTGGGACAGACACAGCTGTAGGCTATTTGTGTAAGGGATAAGAAGTAATCAGGTAATTTATGACATTTCCACTGGATCAGTGCATTACATTTTTCCCTTTCATGTCAAGTGTCTAACAATAACATAGACCTACTGTAGGACCCATTACTTCACCTAACAACAACATAGACCTACAGAAAGGTGCCTATATTTGAGACCAAAAGTTGTCTGGCACACTGCTTAGGATTTCAACAACTTTAAAAACGTATTTCTAGCATACAATCGTCGATGTTACTACTGATGTGAAAACAAGACAAAATATGACTTGTTGTTCACTTGACTTTCTTAAGACAAATGTCAAATAATGAACATTCAGTACAGACGTCATTGTTTGTACAACATCATGGCTACGCTGTTGGCATCCCCTTTTTACAGTGGATTTCTGCAGTTGTGGGCCTTAAACCACCTGTCTGACTTTTGGTTCACACAGGAGAGAGACGTGACTATCATGGATCCTCTGGGGAGCCTCAACAACCTCATGATGCTGACGAGGCAGAGAAGAGTCTCTCCACGTCGAAACACCAGCAGAAATCTCATTGCTGCTCTGACTGTGGGAAGAGATTCAACTCTTCAGGAGACCTTAAAATACATCAAAGAATTCACACTGGAGAGAAACCTCATGGCTGTGATCAATGTGGGAAGAGTTTTACTCAGCTAAACAACCTGATAGTACACCAGCGTACCCACACAGGAGAGAAACCTTATAGCTGTGATCAATGTGGGAAGAGTTTTACTCAGCTAAACAGCCTGATAATACACCAGCGTACACACACTGGAGAGAAACCTTATAGCTGTGATCAATGTGGGAAGAGTTTTACTCAGCTAAACAGCCTGATAGTACACCAGCGTACACACACAGGAGAGAAACCTTATAGCTGTGATCAATGTGGGAAGAGTTTTACTCAGCTAAACAGCCTGATAGTACACCAGCGTACACACACAGGAGAGAAACCTTATAGCTGTGATCAATGTGGGAAGAGTTTTACTCAGCCAAACAACCTGATAGTACACCAGTGGACACACACAGGAGAGAAGCCTTATAGCTGTGGTCAATGTGACAAGAGATACGCTGATAAAAGATCTCTGATCAAACATCAGAAAATACATACATGAAGGAGTTGTTTCATGATATCAATGAAATAATGTCACAATGTAGAATGTTTTAACATTGTAGTAGGAGTATTTTAATGATGTCACAATGTAGAATGTTTAACATTGTAGAAGGAGTATTTTAATGATGTCACAATGTAGAATGTTTAACATTGTAGAAGGAGTATTTTAATGATGTCACAATGTAGAATGTTTTAACATTGTAGAAGGAGTATTTTAATGATGTCACAATGTAGAATGTTTAACATTGTAGAAGGAGTATTTTAATGATGCCACAATGTAGAATGTTTTATCATTGTAGTAGGAGTATTTTAATGATGTTCTACCTTATCGTTTACCCTGTTCAATTGATTGCAGCATGATATGGATATTAGTCTCAGGGGAAAATCCAGGCCCTGAATTGAAAGAGTATTATTTAACAAAAAGTGACTAACAAAAAAAGAGCTGTGTTACACTTACTGCG
The DNA here is from genome assembly GCF_016432855.1 of Salvelinus namaycush. Lineage (NCBI taxonomy): Eukaryota > Metazoa > Chordata > Actinopteri > Salmoniformes > Salmonidae > Salvelinus > Salvelinus namaycush. Next base: position 241,802 of record NW_024057997.1, on the reverse strand, counting down.
TTGGTGACCCACTTTAATCAAAATGCACTTCAAAATGTAGCTAGCTGTTTTCTACAAGTTGAAAAAGCTGCTTGTTTAAAAAAATACATGTAATATGATAATTGTTGCAGATGTTTGTGTATATACACACATGAAATATAATAAATTGGTCTATAATCAATTTTATTAACAATCTGACATCACTCCAGTTTTTCTTGACAACATTCAAATGCTAATTGTCTTTATTCCACTACTGAAGAAGCATGATTCAAATCACCTCATATATTCAAACATTCAGCCTGACAAAATATACATGTTTTATTATTCCATGCCTCACCATTAAGTTAATTATTGCCAATACATATTAACAAAGGGGTGAACATTTGGTTTTGATATTTCATATTTACAATTTATGTAACATTTAGTAATCATAATTATTTATGCAACCAGTTGACCATTTTTGGGTACAATTATATTGACAATGTTGCCCTGCTTTTAGAATATCAGGATTTATTCTCAGATGTGCCAACCCAAATGCATGACATTGGGGACTGGCCTTATCCAACAACATGCCTATCGAGTGAACCCTGGAAAGAGAGAGAGAAGTAAGGTGGAAAGTTACTACGGATATTGCAGGAGTTGGTTGCTGATTGTCTCAAGGGTGGGCAGTCAACAAGTTTTGCGTTTAGCCAGTGCGTTGCCATGGATCACAATTTATTTTGACTGCACGTTTTTCCGTATTGGAGACAAGTTTTGTTTGGGCTCGTTCCAATGGGACGAGAGTTCTAGAAGCTAGTGGGTTCTATTGAAAGAAAAAGGATTTAAAGAATAATACTATGATATATTATTATTTACGTGTTTATTCTTGTTTTTAATAGTTGACAGCCAGTAGACACTATGTTTATATTGTAGAAGCATTGTAGTTGATTATGTGAAATGGAAGTTGTTTTCTGTTGGGGGTGAGCAAACTTGTCCAACAAAAATATCGGATATATTTGTCTTAAGGGGGGAGGAGTTACAGGCTTTGGTTTTTCCATTTATGTTTTGAGGTTGGACTTTAGCACATATAGCTCGTTAGCACATATAGCTCGTTAGCACATATAGCTCGTTAGCACGTATAGCTCGTTAGCACGTATAGCTCGTTAGCACATATAGCTCGTTAGCACATATAGCTCGTTAGCACGTATAGCTCGTTAGCACATATAGCTCGTTAGCACATATAGCTCGTTAGCACGTATAGCTCGTTAGCACATATAGCTCGTTAGCACGTATAGCTCGTTAGCACATATAGCTCGTTAGCACATATAGCTCGTTAGCACGTAGGACGCACTGATTGGTGTCACCTCGTTAGTCAGTATGTGTTACACCTGTTCTGGCTTGTCCATCTCGTTGGTGGGAAGGTGTTTCACCTGAGCTGGTCCAGGTTCTATTTAAGAGTGTCTGGCCCAGTGCGCCAGTTGTCTTGATAGATGTGGAGAGTCAACACCTTTAGTTGCTCCACCTTTTTGGTTTGCTTCCTGTCTTTAAGTTAGTTGTGGGTTTTTCTTTTGTTTTCCTCTTCTTGGGCAGATTTAGTGGGTCTCATGGTGGGTGTCTTTTAGGTCCCAATTGTTGTTACTAGTCAACTTTCAGTGGACACCCCCATAGTGTCTTTCAGAGCCCCTCCTGAAACCCCACCTGTTTACTTGTTGTTGTCAGTGACTCTTTGACATTTATGTTTTCTTGCTGGGGAACGTAACAACAAACAATGGAGTAAAACTTATTGTTAATATTTTAATCAAATGTAATTTTCTTAAAATGCTCATTAGTCTTCCATTTAATTTGTTTTTACCCTTATGTTTGTTGTGTAGTAAATGTGAGATTTTGTATTTTTTTTTCTTTCTTTCTGTGAAGCCATGCCTGAAATGTGATAAATAAATAAAGCTTGATTTGAACATATTGCGAAACGAATGAACCCAATGACCGACCAATCAACAGACTCTTGCAAAAGCAACACATATTTGGGGCAGCAGGTAGCCTAGTGGTTAGAGCGTAGGGCCAGTAACTGAAAATTTGCTGGATCGAATCCCTGAGCTGACATGGTAAAAATCTGTCGTTCTGCCCCTGAACAAGGCAGTTAACCCACTGTTCCCCTGTAGACCATCATTTAAATAAGAATTTGTTCTTCCCTAGTTAAATACACTTAACACTTTTTTATACAAAAAATATATATCTTGGTCCATCTTAGTATGAAAAACAGTATAAATGAAGTATATCAAAAATAGTAGTAGTGGTTTACTTTTCAATTCAGTTGATCTTCCACTATGTTAACATAGTTCATGGTATGTAATTTTAGTATCACTTTTTAACCAACCCAGTGCATTTGTTGAAAATGAAACATGTTGAAATCAGTAAAACATCAAAGGATTCAACTATTAAACAAACAAATGGATCAAACAGATCAATCCCACTTTTCCAGCCTGCTGAACACCACCCCCGGCTCTACCAGGGGCTTGAGGTGGTCTCCCACAGCTCTGCTGGTGGAGTGGTAAACACCACCCACGGCTCTACCAGGGGATTGAGGTGGTCTCCCACAGCTCTGGTGGTGGAGTGGTAAACACCACCCCCGGCTCTACCAGGGGCTTGAGGTGGTCTCCCACAGCTCTGCTTATGTCATGTTCTGTGGCCTTGCCATTCAATTTCTTGACTGCCCCTGTAACACAGAAACACATTTAGTCATATTATATAAAACATTCAAAGTAATGGATATGGAGCATCTACAGCCTCAGTTACACCTGGCACCTAAATGTGACTTCTCATCTGATCACTCCAAGCTGCATTAGGTTCAGATCTACCAGGATGGGCCTTTGACATAGTCTGGATGCAGTCAGGCCACTGAATATGCATCAGCAATGTAAAGAGATGGGGTGAATGAGTGGGGAAAAGTACATTTTACACAAATTACTAACATAATATCAAAGAACAAATGTGTGTGCCCGAGGGGAAATTAACTCTCCTACAGCCGAAATGGGTGAGAAATGACACCAATATCAGTGGACATTTTGCACTAATGTAAATAAACATAGATGATGGAACATATTCCCTTTTGCTGACGTGATGAACCCCTGTACCTGTACACAGCCAATATGTAAATAGCGACTACCTCATTCATCCCCATGTTATTACTTGCTCTTTTGCACCCCAGTATCTCTACTTGCACGTCATCATCTGCACATCTATCACTCCAGTATTCATGCTAAATTGTAATTATTTTCACCTCCAGGGCCTATTTATTACCTCCCTACTCTTCTACATTTGCACACACTACATAGATTTTTCAATTTTTATTTTGTACATTTGTTTACGTGTGTTATTGTTTGTGTCGCACTGAGAATGAGAACTTGTTCTCAACTGGCCTACCTGGTTAAATAAATAAAAAATGGGACATAAATATTTACCATCTAAACTGTGTTTTACCTCTCACCTCTCTGGCTGTAGAAGTGTTCTTCCTAACCAGTCCCTCAACAGCTCTCTGACTGAGCTCCACCCTCACTGGGTCTTCAGAGGAGAGGAAGGCTGAGGAGGGATGGAAGGATGAATGGATCAGTCAGTCAATAAAGTGTAGAGCTGCTGTCTGACAAAATCACTATTTTAGTAGTTCATTAAAGTAAATAAGGCTTTATGACTGCTGAATACCAACTATCAATCACTTAGATCATGTATTTTCAGGTAGAGATACATCCTTGGGACTTCCCTAGCCCATTGAAGTTGACATTTAAAATGGTTAAGGTAGGGGTTAGGGTTTAGGGTAGTGATGTCCCAAGGATTCCAGATAGCATTGACCATTGCACATTCTTCTGTCTCTTTTACATAGCAGGTGTAAAAGAAACACAGACAAGACAAGTAGGCACGCAATGGATTATGGTCATTGTAGTTAATTAATTAAGTTTTATGTGCTAAATTATGTAGAATATTGGCCTGTTGGAAACTACAACTCTACTTCATCACACAGTTCAGGCTGGATCTGATTTATCTCTAGAGAAACTACAACTCCCTACTACATCACAGTTCAGGCTGGGTTTGATTTATCTCTAGAGAAACTACAACTCCCTACTACATCACAGTTCAGGCTGGGTTTGATTTATCTCTGTGTTGTGAGGGAAAAATCTATGTTAACCTCTTTAACTTTATACGACTTCTAATGTGTTGAAGGATCTCTTTAAGGTTGAGAAATTTATGTGTATGTTTGTGTGGGTCTGTAACCACACCAACAATGATAAACTAGATCCATTCTGTTGTTGATTTACTTCTGTGTTTTGAGTCGTTGTCCTGTTGCATCACCCAACTTCTGTTGAGCTTCAACTGGCGGACAGACAGCCGTACATTCTCTTCAACTGGCGGACAGACAGTCGTACATTCTCTTCAATTGGCGGACAGACAGCCGTACATTCTCTTCAACTGGCGGACAGACAGCCGTACATTCTCTTCAACTGGCGGACAGACAGCCGTACATTCTCTTCAACTGGCGGACAGACAGCCGTACATTCTCTTCAACTGGCGGACAGACAGCCGTACATTCTCTTCAACTGGCGGACAGACAGCCGTACATTCTCCTGCAAAATGTCTTGATATACTTGGGAATTCATTGTTCCGTCGATGACAGCAAGCTGTCCAGACCCTGAGGCAGCAAAGCAGCCCCAAACCATGATGCTCCCTCCACCAGACTTTACAGTTGGGACGAGGTTTTGATGTTGGTGTGCTGTGCCTTTTGTTCTCCACACATAGTGTTGTGTGTTTAAAGTAAATAAGGCTTTATGACTGCTGAATACCAACTATCAATCACTGAGATCATGTATTTTCAGGTAGAGATACATCCTTGGGATGTCCCTAGCCCGTTGAAGTTTACATTTAAAATGGTTAAGGTTAGGGGTTATGGTTAGGGGTTAGGGTAGGGAAGTCCCAAGGATCCCGGATAGCATTGACCATTGTGCCTTCTTCTGTCTCTTTTACATAGCAGGTGATGAGTTCTGACTTCTGAACTTTTAAATATGAAATATCCTTATTATGTGAAATTGAATGAAACAATAATGTATGTTGATGCTAATATGATGTACAATATTCCATGATGTTTCTATATGATAACAATAGAGTAATATATTTAATATGATGTACAATATTCCATGATGTTTCTATATGATAACAATAGAGTAATATATTTAATATGATGTACAATATTCCATGATGTTTCTATATGATAACAATAGAGTAATATATTTAATATGATGTACAATATTCCATGATGTTTCTATATGATAACAATAGCGTAATATATTTAATTTGCCATATACTATTTTTTAACAGTTTCACTAATACATTTTTATTAACTTAATTATGATTCAACGTCAGTTCACTGTCTCACCTCATACTGTATTGGAGCAGCAGCAGCTGACTGCCCGGTTCAACATCAGTTCACCGTCTCACCTCATACTGTATTGGAGCAGCAGCAGCTGACTGCCCGGGTCAACATCAGTTCACCGTCTCACCTCATACTGTACTGGAGCAGCAGCAGCTGACTACCCAGTTCAACGTCAGTTCACCGTTTCACCTCATACTGTATTGGAGCAGCAGCAGCTGACTTGATCGTTGATGCTAATCAGCATGTGTTGAATCTGAGAGTAAATAGAGCCGACTACAACTCTAAAAATGAAGGGTTTAACTGGAGTTGTTCTCAGATCCCCTAAGAACCGTAGGGTTCTTGGTCAATGAAAAACAGCCCCAAAAGGTTCTTCAAAGAACTTGTTAGAAGGTGGGTTCATCGAGGAACCTCCGTTGTTGCTGGACTTATTCCGGGAACTTCGCAATTACAACTGAAAACGATGGTGGCAAGTTTGGATGCGACAACAAGTTAAAAAGGTTAAGTTGGGTTGATGTTTGGCTCTGAATATGTCTCTAAATAATTTATATATAATAATATAACATACTAATAATGAATAACGAAGACAATTCTGGTTGTCTGTGAATAGCTTCCATAACGTTACTATAGTTAATTACCGTAAATATTAGAAAGCCGGGTTTGACCGTCGGCGTTGTATGAGCTACAGTACAGTACCGTTATCTAGCTAGCTAACGTTATGTCCTAACTAGGCACAACTAGGTTTGGATTATTTCCCTCAACTATATTCTTTCCCATATATTGTATATCGTTTCCATGAAGCCAACATGGCTTTACACTCATTAACGTAAGTTTCCAATCTAGAGCAGTTCTCACTTTTGTGAGAATGAACTAGCTAACGTTAACTAACTAACTAACTAAGGACGGTGACCTGTCCAGACGAAATGTTACAACGAACTGAATCGTCAATGGAGGTCTTCCTCTTTATATAGCCTGCTACAGCATGCAATACTATTAACTCACAAGGGGGCATAACGTTACATGTACAATACTATCCCATTTTGGAAACGTTACATGGACAATACTATCCAATTACGGAAACGTTACATGTACAATACTATCCCATTTTGGAAACGTTACATGTACAATACTATCCCATTTTGGAAACGTTACATGGACAATACTATCCCATTTTGGAAACGTTACATGTACAATACTATCCCATTTTGGAAACGGTACATGTACAATACTATCCCATTTTGGAAACGTTACATGTACAATACTATCCCATTTTGGAAACGTTATATGGACAATACTATCCCATTTTGGAAACGTTACATGTACAATACTATCCCATTTTGGAAACGTTACATGTACGCCCCCTTGTGGAGGGAAATTAATATCTTAGATGGTAGCTGTAGATGGGATTCAAATGCATAATGGTATTAATACAGTGTCTAGACTACCTCTTTTGTATAATGATAAAATATTGAACAATTTGTGTACAAAGATATCTTGAAATGTGATATTAGGCCTGTATGGCAGTACTGTTACTGTATGGCAGTACTGTATTGGCTAGTGCTTTCTCCAATATGTTCTTCTATTTTCAAATCAAATCAAATCAAATTTTATTTGTCACATACACATGGTTAGCAGATGTTAATGCGAGTGTAGCGAAATGCTTGTGCTTCTAGTTCCGACAATGCAGTAATAACCAACAAGTAATCTAACCTAACAATTCCACAACTACTACCTTATACACACAAGTGTAAAGGGATAAAGAATATGTACATAAAGATATATGAATGAGTGATGGTACAAAACGGCATAGGCAAGATGCAGTAGATGTATAGAGTACAGTATATACATATGAGATGAGTAATGTAGGGTATGTAAACATAAAGTGGCATAGTTTAAAGTGGCTAGTGATACATGTATTACATAAAGATGGCAAGATGCAGTAGATGATATAGAGTACAGTATATACATATACATATGAGATGAGTAATGTAGGGTATGTAAACATTATATTAAGTGTCATTGTTTAAAGTGGCTAGTGGTACATTTTTACATAATTTCCATCAATTCCCATTATTAAAGTGGCTGGAGTTGAGTCAGTATGTTGGCAGCGGCCGCTAAATGTTAGTGGTGGCTGTTTAACAGTCTGATGGCCTTGAGATAGAAGCTGTTTTTCAGTCTCTCGGTCCCTGCTTTGATGCAGCTGTACTGACCTCGCCATCTGGATGATAGCGGGTTGAACAGGCAGTGGCTCGGGTGGTTGTTGTCCTTGATGATCTTTATGGCCTTCCTGTGACATCGGATGGTGTAGGTGTCCTGGAGGGCAGGTAGTTTGCCCCGGGTGATGCGTTGTGCAGACCTCACTACCCTCTGGGGAGCCTTACGGTTGTGGGCGGAGCAGTTGCCGTACCAGGCGGTGATACAGCCCGACAGGATGCTCTCGATTGTGCATCTGTAGAAGTTTGTGAGTGCTTTTGGTGACAAGCCGAATTTCTTCAGCCTCCTGAGGTTGAAGAGGCGCTGCTGCGCCTTCTTCACAACGCTGTCTGTGTGGGTGGACCAATTCAGTTTGTCCGTGATGTGTACACCGAGGAACTTAAAACTTTCCACCTTCTCCACTACTGTCCCGTCGATGTGGATAGGGGGGTGCTCCCTCTGCTGTTTCCTGAAGTCCACAATCATTTCCTTTGTTTTGTTGACGTTGAGTGTGAGGTTATTTTCCTGACACCACACTCCGAGGGCCCTCACCTCCTCCCTGTAGGCCGTCTCGTCGTTGTTGGTAATCAAGCCTACCACTGTAGTGTCATCCGCAAACATTACATTACATTACATGTAACATTACATTACATTGTATGTCAATGCCATTTATCTTTCAATATTTATTTAATATATACACTGCTCAAAAAAATAAACAAAAAAATAAACATAGAAATAAAGAAAAAAATGCACATTTGTGGCCTGCTGGAGGTCATTTTGCAGGGCTCTGGCAGTGCACCTCCTTGCACAAAGGCGGAGGTAGCGGTCCTGCTGCTGGGTTGTTGCCCTCCTACGGCCTCCTCCACATCTCCTGATGTACTGGCCTGTCTCCTGGTAGCGCCTCCATGCTCTGGACACTATGCTGACAGACACAGCAAACCTTTTTGCCACAGCTCGCATTGATGTGCCATCCTGGATGAACTGCACTACCTGAGCCACTTGTGTGGGTTGTAGACTCCGTCTCATGCTACCACTAGAGTGAGAGCACCGCCAGCATTCAAAAGTGACCAAAACATCAGCCAGGAAGCATAGGAACTGAGAAGTGGTCTGTGGTCACCACCTGCAGAATCACTCCTTTTTTGGGGGTGTCTTGCTAATTGCCTATAATTTCCACCTTTTGTCTATTCCATTTGCACAACAGCATGTGAAAATTATTGTCAATCAGTGTTGCTTCCTAAGTGGACAGTTTGATTTCATAGAAGTGTGATTGACTTGGAGTTACATTGTGTTGTTTAAGTGTTCCCTTTATTTTTTTGCTTTCACTCTAGTGGTAGCATGAGACGGAGTCTACAACCCACACAAGTGGCTCAGGTAGTGCAGTTCATCCAGGATGGCACATCAATGCGAGCTGTGGCAAAAAGGTTTGCTGTGTCTGTCAGCGTAGTGTCCAGAGCATGGAGGCGCTACCAGGAGACAGGCCAGTACATCAGGAGACGTGGAGGAGGCCGTAGGAGGGCAACAACCCAGCAGCAGGACCGCTACCTCCGCCTTTGTGCAAGGAGGTGCACTGCCAGAGCCCTGCAAAATCACCTGCAGCAGGCCACAAATGTGCAAAACTATAGATATAGAGATATATTTTAGCTCACTGGTTAGAGGACAACCTGCAGGAGACAGTCAGCTACATTTTGGAGTGATGCATTTAAAAAAAGGGGTCGCTAAACAAAGGAACGCAACACTTATTTGTCATCACTCATCAATATCACGTTGAAATCAATTGTGTGACAGAAGGGAGATGAGGTTGCACATCCTGTTAAAACTAACAGCTCAAAAACCACACGGAATCTGGGAGTAATGTGTACATCCCTGGTTAGAGGACAATTTGTAGAAACAGTCGGCTACATTTAGAAGTGTTGCATTTTGATTCAAGTGGGTCACCAACGTGGTAAGTGTAACAAAAGCTCTTTTTGTGTTAGTCACTTTTTGTTAAATCACATAAATAGTACTCTTTTCATTCAGAGCCTGGATTTTTCCCAAGGCTAATACCCATATCATGCTGAAATCAATTGAATTAGGGTTCTACATTGTGAAACTCCTTAAAATACTCATACTACAATGTTAAAACATTCTACATTGTGACATTAATTCATTGATATCACAAAATAACTCCTTCATGTATGTATTTTGTCACACTGAACACAGCTATAAGGTTTCTCTCCTGTGTGTGTTCTCTGGTGTACAGTCAGATTGCTAGATTGACCAAAACTCTTCCCACATTGACCACAAATATAAGGTTTCTCTCCTGTGTGTGTTCTCTGGTGTGATGTCAGGTAGCCAGATCGACCAAAACTCTTCCCACATTGACCACAGCTATAAGCTTTCTCTCCTGTGTGTATTCTCTGGTGTAGAGTCAGAGTGCTAGATTGACCAAAACTCTTCCCACATTGACCACAAATATAAGGTTTCTCTCCTGTGTGTGTTCTCTGGTGTGATGTCAGGTGGTCAGATCGACCAAAACTCTTCCCACATTGACCACAGCTATAAGATTTCTCTACTGTGTGTATTCTCTGGTGTAGAGTCAGAGTGCTAGATGTAGTAAAACTCTTCCCACATTGACCACAGCTATAAGGTTTCTCTCCTGTGTGTGTTCTCTGGTGTAATGTCAGCTTGTCAGATGTAGTAAAACTCTTCCCACATTGATCACAGCTATAAGGTTTCTCTCCTGTGTGTATTCTCTGGTGTAGAGTCAGATTGCTAGATGTAGTAAAACTCTTCCCACATTGACCACAGCTATAAGGTTTCTCTCCTGTGTGTGTTCTCTGGTGTAATGTCAGGTGGCCAGATCGACCAAAACTCTTCCCACATTGACCACAGCTATAAGATTTCTCTCCTGTGTGTATTCTCTGGTGTAGAGTCAGAGTGCTAGATCGACCAAAACTCTTCCCACATTGACCACAGCTATAAGGTTTCTCTCCTGTGTGTATTCTCTGGTGCACTGTCAGATCTCTAGATGCACCAAAACTATTCCCACATTGACCACAGCTATATGGTTTCTCTCCTGTGTGTATTCTCTGGTGTTGAGTCAGCTGGACAAATGTAGTACATCTCTTCCCACATTGACCACAGCTATAGGATTTCTCTCCTGTGTGTGTTCTCTGGTGAATTGTAATGCCTGATGAGGTGAATCTCTTCCCACAGTCAGAGCAGCAGTGAGTTCCCTTCCCTGTGGATCTCCGCAGGTGTTTCTTGAGGTGTTCTGATGTGGAGAGACTCTTCTCTGCCTCTACAGCATCATGAGGTTGTTGAGGCTCCCCAGAGGATCCACGATAGTCCCGTATCTCTCCTGTGTGAACAACAAAGTCAGACAGATGATTAAAGGCCCACAACAGCGGTAATCCACTGTAAAAGGTGATGCCAACAGCGTAGCCATGATGTTGTACAACAATTGATGTCTGTAATGAATGTTAAAATTATTTGACAATTGTCTTAAAATGAGCAACAAGTCATATTTTGTCTTGTTTTCACATTAGTAGTAACATCTAAGATTGTAGGCTAGAAATAAGTTATTCATGTTGTTGAACCTCTAAGCAGTGTGCCAGACGACCTTTGACCTCCAATACAGGCCCCTTTCTGTGTTGCTAAAATTGCGGCACGAGGGCAATTTGATTGCAGAAACTCCTCCATGCTAATGAGGAAACCGCTAGTTATGGATGTGGTATATCTGGTAATGAGAAATACCACATCCATAACTAGTTTCCTAATAATCCTAATCCTAATAACTCCATAACTGGTTTCCTAATTACCAGATATACTATATCCATAACTAGTGGTTATCTGCTAATGAGGAAACCACTAGTTATGGATGTAGTATATCTGGTAATGAGGAAACCACTAGTTATGGACGTAGTATATCTGCCAGGAGCAAAAATGGTGAGCAAAGATTTTAGTTTTTCACAATGTATTCTGAATGTGAAAAGGGGAAAACTCAGGGGAGTAACCTCCATTTACAGGTTGCTTATGAGTGCATTTCACACTACTTTGGATTATAATTGTAAGGATCGTTTGAATGTCCTGCTTAATATAATGTTTGTGTCATCGCAAATCAACCGCTTTGTATTTAAAAAACACTTCAACCAGTAAAATGCTCTTTGGCCTTTCCATCAGCCTGACAATGAGGGTTTGTACAGTTTGCCAAATTGGCCCATAACTTCACCTAACAACAACATATACCCACTGTAGGACCCACAACTTCACCTAACAACATAGACCTACTGTAGGACCCATAACTTCACCTAACAACAACATAGACCTACTGTGAACCCATAACTTCACCTAACAACAACATAGACCTACTGTAGGACCCATAACTTCACCTAACAACATAGACCTACTGTAGGACCCATAACTTCACCAAACAACAAATAAAGGAAAATAGCTCTGTGTGTTGTACAATAGCCTATCCATCAAGGAACAGTTCTCTACACATTATGAGCCAAGTATCTCTGTGTGTAAACAGACTAACGAGACCCTACAGTAAATCAAGCAGACAATAACATTATAAACACCAATTTGTTAGGGATGTTGGATCCAACGTGGAGCACGGCATAACTGTCTTTACCAGAGTAATGAATGAAGAAGCACTTTGGTTGTTGTTGCATGTCGTGATGTTTGTCATGTGACTGTCATTCAGAAAATGATTTCCTGGATCAGCTGATGATAGTTGAACATGTGACTAACTAAACAGCTACAGTATTAAGAATGATGTGTAATTATTGAAGAACCGTGTTAATGACAGTATTCATTTGGGTGTTGTCAATAAAGTTACGATTATTCTTTTATTCTACCTTTATTATTTATTTATCATTATTTACCATAATGATAGTTTAACCAGGTAGGCCAGTTGAGAACAAGTTCTCATTCACAACTGCAACCTGGCCAAGATAAAGCAAAGCAGTGCGACAAAAACAACACCACCGAGTTACACGTGGGATAAACAAACGTACAGTCAATAACACAATAGAAAAATCTATATACAGTGTGTGCAAATGGAGTACGGAGGTAAGGTAATAAATAGGCCATAGTAGCAAAGTAATTACAATTTAACAAATTAACACTGGAGTGGTAGATGTGTAGATGATGATGTGCAAGTAGAAATACTGGTGTGCAAAAGAGCAAAAAAAGTAAATAAAAACATGGGGATGAGGTAGGCAGTTGGATGGGCTATTTACAGATGGGCTGTGTACAGAGTCTGGTTACAGTAGGTTGTAACTCTCTAGGTCATGCCAGTAGGCTACAGTAGGTTGTATCACTCTAGGTCATGCCAGTAGGTTACAGTAGGTTGTATCTCTCTAGGTCATCCAGTAGGCTACAGTAGGTTGTAACTCTCTAGGTCATGCCAGTAGGTTACAGTAGGTTGTAACTCTAGGTCATGCCAGTAGGTTACAGTAGGTTGTATCTCTCTAGGTCATGCCAGTAGGCTACATAGTAGGTTGTATCTCTCTAGGTCATGCCAGTAGGTTACAGTAGATTGTAACTCTCTAGGTCATGCCAGTAGGTTTTATCTCTCTAGGTCATGCCAGTAGGCTACAGTAGGTTGTATCTCTCTGGGTCATGCCTGTAGGTTACAGTAGGTTGTAACTCTCTAGGTCATGCCAGTAGGTTACAGTAGGTTGTATCTCTCTAGGTCATGCCAGTAGGTTTCAGTAGGTTGTAACTCTCTAGGTCATGCCAGTAGGATACAGTAGGTTGTATCCAAGTGGAAACAATTATCAACCCAATGTGGAAAGTGTCGAATTTGGTCAACAACAAAATGAAAGGCTTATTTGCTACGTGAGGTTTACATGATCTAACAGAAGTTTCATAATGCTTAAGTTATTATGTGGACACGTGACATACCGACAACTTTGATAAAAACACTATAGGAGTTGTCTCCAGATCGCTATGCATATTCATGCTAGTAGCTTAGCATCTCTCTCCATTGAATACAGGCGGTTGACGACAACAACCCTCATAGAATATAAACAATAGTTTACAATAGTAAGATGAATCCACCAATCCAAAGAAAGGATAGGCGGGAGCTGGTGTGCAAGAGAGCAAAAAAAAGTAAATAAAAACATGGGGATGAGGTCAGCATTGGATGGGCTACTTACAGATGGGCTGTGTACAGCTGCAGCGATCGGTAAGCTGCTCAGATAGTTGATGCTTAAAGTTAGTGAGGGAGATATGCCTCCAACTTCAGCGATTTTTGAAATTCGTTCCAGTCATTGGCAGCAGAGAACTGGAAGGAAAGGTGGCCAAAGTAGGTGTTGGCTTTGGGGATGACCAGTGAGATATACCTCCTGGAGCGCGTGCTATGGGTGGGTGTTGCTATGGTGACCAGTGAGATATACCTCCTGCAGCGCGTGCTATGGGTGGGTGTTGCTATGGTGACCAGTGAGATATACCTCCTGCAGCGCGTGCTATGGGTGGGTGTTGCTATGGTGACCAGTGAGATATACCTCCTGGAGCGCGTGCTACGGGTGGGTGTTGCTATGGTGACCAGTGAGATATACCTCCTGGAGCGCGTGCTATGGGTGGGTGTTGCTATGGTGACCAGTGAGCTGAGTGAAGGCGGCCTAGCAAAGACTTATAGATGACCTGGAGCCAGGTGGTTTAGCGATGAATATGTAGCGAGGACCAGCCAACGAGAGCATACAGGTCGCAGTGGTGGATGGTATATGGGGCTTTAGTGACAAAACGGATGGCACTGTGATAGACTGCATCCGGTTTGCTGAGTAGAGTGTTTGAGGCTATTTTGAAAATGATATCGCCGAAGTAAAGGATCGGTAGAATAGTCCGTTTTAAGAGGGTATGTTTGGCAGGGTGAGTGAAGGAGGCTTTGTTGCGAAATTGGAAGCCGATTCTAGATTTAATTTTGGATTGGAGATGCTTAATGTGAGTCTGGAAGGAGAGTTTACAGTCTAGCCAGACACCTAGGTATTTATAGTTGTCCACATATTCTAAGTCAGAACCGTCCAGAGTAGTGATGCTGGACGGGTGGGTGCGGGCAGCGATCGGTTGAAGAGCATGCATTTAATTTTTCTAGCGTTTAAGAGCAGTTGGAGGCCACGGAAGGAGTGTTGTATGGCATTGAAGCTCGTTTGGAAGTTTGTTAACAGTGTCCAAAAAAGGGCCAGATGTATACAGAATGGTGTCGTCTGCGTAAAGGTGGATCAAGGAATCACCCGCAGCAAGAGCAACATCGTTGGTATATACAGAGAAAAGAGTTGGCCCGAGAATTGAACCCTGTGGTACCCCCATAGAGACTGCCAGAAGTCCATACAACAGGCCCTCCGATTTGACACACTGAACTCTATCTGAGAAGTAGTTGGAGAAACCAAGGCTATTGAGTCTGCCGATAAGAATACGGTGATTGACAGAGTCGAAAGCCTTGGCCAGGTTGATGAAGACGGCTGCACAGTACTGTCTTTTATCAATGGTGGTTATGATATCGTTTAGTACCTTGAGCGTGGCTGAGGTGCACCCGTGACCAGCTCGGAAACCGGATTGCACAGCGGAAAAGGTACAGTGGGATTCAAAATGGTCAGTGACCTGTTTGTTGACTTGGCTTTTGAAGACTTTAGAAAGGCAGGGCAGGATGGATATAGGTATGTAACAGTTTGGGTCTAGAGTGTCACCCCCTTTGAAGAGGGGGATGACGGCAGATAAGAGAGGTTGCATCTCTGGAGGCACTAGTTATGCTAGGTGAGGTCACCGCATGTGTGGGAGGTGGGACAAAAGAGTTCTCTGAGGCATGTTGAGTGGGACTAGGGGCTCCGCAGTAAAATAAAACAATGATAACTACCCTAAACAACCGTATACAAGGCATATTGACATTAGAGACATAATGCGAGGCATGAAGCAATCACAGGTGTTGATTGGGAGAGCTAGCTAAGACAACAACGGGTAAGACAACAGTTAATCAGCTAAGACAACAACAACATGTAAAATGGCAATGAATGGGCAGAGGGTCAGTTAACTACACACAGGGCCTGAGTTCAAGGCTGGGGCCGACAGATAAACAAAATGGAGTACCGTGATTAATGAACAGTCCAGCAGGCATCAGCTATGTAGACAAGTGATCATAGGGTCCAGTGAACAGCAATATATGAACTAGGGAAGCCTTTAGGTAGTCATTACTATGCTAGCCGGGAGATGCGCCTGGCTCGAGGCTAACTGGTGCTAGCGTCGGGACAAGGGCATTAGCCACTATAGTCACTCCAGTGCGTCCGGTGCAAAGGGCCAGAGCTTACGGCAGGAATCCGGTGATGTAGTGGCTTCTAGTCGTGTTAGTGAAGAGTCTGGGAGACATCAGCTGTGTAGCTGTGTAGCT
Organism: Salvelinus namaycush; assembly: GCF_016432855.1. Taxonomy (NCBI): domain Eukaryota; kingdom Metazoa; phylum Chordata; class Actinopteri; order Salmoniformes; family Salmonidae; genus Salvelinus; species Salvelinus namaycush. Next base: position 225,870 of record NW_024057997.1, on the reverse strand, counting down.
GGACCTTTGCAGGCCAGGAGATGGGCCTGGCTCAAGGTTAGCTTCGGGGCTAGGCCACTCGGTGGCAGCTAGCTAGCTGCGATTATCCGGTGTAATGGTCCAGAGCTTACGGCAGGAATACGGTGATGTAGTGTAGAAAAACAGTCCGATATGCTCGGGGTTGATATCGCGCTGTGCAGACTGGCAGGTATTATCCAGGCTAAAAGCGGCTGGTGTCTGAGCTAAAATGGTAAAGGACACTAGCAGTGGCTAACAATGACTAAATAACTAGTAGCTAATTAGCTGGTTATTTTCTGATGGCTAGTTGCTGATGGAGGTTCTAGCTATTAGGTCTAAAAAAATAGCAGATCCGTATCACATTGGGTGAGGCGGGTTGCCGGAAGGTATATTTAATTTAAACATGGAAAAATATTTAAATATATTGCAATATATACAAAAAATTACAGAAAAAAACATTTACAACAGCAAACAGGTCATACTGCTACGCCATCTTGGATTGCAAGATGACTCAGCTAAAAAACATTGGATATAGCAAACTCTGAAATGATTTAGTGTTTCTGTGCCCATGAAAACTGTTTCCCCAGCGTAACATAAGGAGCCACTAAATGATAAGTGGGTCGAGTGCATTTCAGAATACAAAAAAACTGTCCGACAGCAATATCCCGTATTTAAGTTGAAGTTCATCATATGACAAGCGTAACATTATGACTATAACTACTGTTCCCTGAAGAAGGGAAACTAGGTACAACATACTATTAAATTCACGCCTCGCTGGAAGCCCCACCTTCCACAGGTGACTATTAAATTGTGATGAGCATGAGGCTCGGGTTTATTCCTTAAATTTAATACCACTCTTCACCGACCCAGGAAGGGGTGGGGCCAAACAGGTGTTGCACCTCGTTTCCCTCCTTCAGGGAACAGTAATTACAGTGTTAGGTTCTAATTTTTCAGAGTAAATAACTCACGGACACTAGAGAAGCTTAACCAAGTTGAATTCTTCCCAAAGGGTCATTACAGCCACAGTTCAGACAAAAAACATGTTCTCACCATCACAAGTATATATACCCCACTTTGGACACTCCTTCTCTCCAATCCTTACATCTTCTGGGTCGACAGGAAGAGGGTAACAGGATACTAAACCCTTATTACTCCCTTCATGGGATCTGACCTGACCTCAACCCCTCCTTCGCCTAATCCACAGATGTCCATCCGCTTCCCCTATAGCAATCCTGTGATCTCCTCCCGTCCACCCAGCACATTCCACAGCCACTCTGTCTTTCTACAGATCTCACCCCTTTATATACTCTGCGTCTGATCTATCATGTCTTTAATATCTCAATGTAGTTTAGAATCCAACAGTCATAATGTTACATTCTCTTCGTCGGTCAACTTCGGTACAACATACTATGGGAAAAGACAATCATTCCCCATGCCGACGCAAACGGATACTAAATTAAACGGCCCCTGGCAGACCACCCAGACCTCATTGTCTTTTGTTTGAAACACTCCTGTCAATGTTGAGTAAGGACGCACACCTAACTACGCATATAGAAGTAGGACTAGTCTACCTGGCCTGTGTGCAAATGTAGGCCTATAAATGTGCCCATTTGAGGATGTCTGATAGTATTTCTCATTGTCTTAACGCACCACCACTAATGAGTTGTGGAGCTTCTCAAAGTAATTTTTTTCTTCACCTCAAACAGCAAGTAAACTAAGTCTAATCAAAATCAATTGCGTACGACAATAGTTCCTCAAAGTATTTTCGTAAAATATTTCCACTCGGCATGAAAGGAAAAAATGTAATTCTCTGATCCAGTGGAAATGTCATAAAATACCTGATTACTTCTTATCTTTTGCACAAATAGCCGACAGCTGTGTCTGTCCCGAACTCACTGGCGCGGGAAACTCTGAGGGCCCAGAATATTTTATACAATGTCGCAAGCTTGCTATCACAAGTTTCGGGCCAACCCAGTTGATAGTTGATACAATGTTTCAAGTTTGTTGTAGACAGGCCATGAGCAGCCAATGTGATTTCTAGGATATTTATTTTTATCAGGATATTTTCTACCTGCAGGCTGCAATGTTTTTATTTGTTATGTAGGCAATTTTTTTACATAGTTGGCAATGGCAATAAAGGTTACTTTTAGATTTGTATAATTTTCATTTAGATTTAGATAGAATGTAGATTAATCACAGACAATGATTTTCAGATACTATTATAAATTAAATGAAACTGTTCCACAAAAATGTGCATATGAAAATCATAACTGGCACGCAGATCGGTAGAAATGGTCAGATACATTGTCACTCTAAATGGAAAAGTTTGACGACCGCTGGTGTAGTCAATTACTGAAAACTTCAGGAGCATAACGACAGAATTTACAAAGTCCAGTAGCAGCGGGAGTTTTTCTCGGTTATATTGATGACTGGCTCCCTCGAGTAACTTGTGTATCTGTAATTATTTAATCAAACAGCATGCTTAAAGCATCAGACAACTTAAAGCAACAACTTTGAGAAGGGTTTAAAACAAAGGTTTCAAACCAATTCATGAATGTAATTGCATCTAGGTATGTCTTGCCTTTAAAGTAAGGGCATGAAAAAAAATTGCTGAATATGATACAATGACTTAACAGCTCTAATAATTTGCCTCCACAGGAAATCTTCACTGGCAATTCTAGAATATACTATATAGCCTAGTAACCTGGTTAAACTATCATTATGACATCATGGATGAATTCTAGAATATACTATATAGCCTAGAAACCTGGTTAAACTATCATTATGACATCATGGATGAATTCTAGAATATACTATATATCCTAGTAACCTGGTTAAACTATCATTATGACATCATGGATGAATTCTAGAATATACTATATAGCCTAGAAACCTGGTTAAACTATCATTATGACATCATGGATGAATTCTAGAATATACTATATATCCTAGTAACCTGGTTAAACTATCATTATGACATCATGGATGAATTCTAGAATATACTATATAGCCTAGAAACCTGGTTAAACTATCATTATGACATCATGGATGAATTCTAGAATATACTATATAGCCTAGAATTATGTTTAAAACAATAATTTTGACCTCATGGATGGCCAGTCTTTGTATTCATACTGTAGTGAATTCAGGGGATAGCCTTAAGGTTGCTACAATGGCTTTCTCTATGAATTTGAGAGTGGTTACATTTCTCCAGCCCCCATCCCTCAGCTGTTTACCAAACCAAGTTTCTGAGCAGCCATTTTGTTGCGGTTTAAAAAATCATTCCACCACTGTTTTGGTAATAAGAGAAATGTAGCTACTTTCAAATTCATAGACAGACCATCCATGATATCAACATTATAGTTTTAACCATGTTGAGGCGATATGTTGGTTTACATTGTTTCTAAACATTAGAGTAAAAAAAGCTTATTTGGGGTTCTGATGGGGTACAACAGTTGAACTAAGCTCATGAGGCATGTGTTATATTCTTCAAGAATCAATGGCTATATATAAATAATTTAAAAGTCCAAAAATTGATGTAGCAATTGCATATTTACCCTTTAACGCCACACATCAGTTCAACAACTGCAGAGTTTGGTATTTAAGACAGTACTTACTAGTATTAATCAGGACGCTGTTTCTCAAAACCATCTTACGGCTAATTTCATCGTTGGATGCCTTAAGATGCGTTTGGGAAACCGGCCTCGGACATCCAGTTTCCTCCTCGTTCTCCTTTTTCGATGTGACAGTCATCTCCCCTTCCTTCTCTTTCACTCCAAATACGGCATCATCCCCTTTCTCTTCCTCTTCTTTTACTGTAACGTATTTCTCTTTCACTGTAACAGCCTCATCCTCTACTTCTTGTTTTACTGTGATATCCTCCTCTTCCTTCTCCTCTTTCACCAGAAAGATCAGAGCTTCTTTCTCCATCCAGCAGATATTATCTTTAGCAGGAGAAGAGTAGCTTAGTGACCGCATGGTCGGGGATGTTAGCTAGCTAGGCTAATGCTAACTTAACCAGCCCGCCAGCTGACTAATAACAACAACACCGTAAATATGAAATTAAATCGGATAACTAACCAAGACGACAGAAGTGGTTTTAAAACACAGTGGCTAATAAAAAAAAAAACGAAAGCATCTAAAGAGCTTTATTGGTTCGGCTATTTTGTCTAGCAAGCTACCGAGATGTCTGACGAACTGTTGTTGCTGCTGAAAGAAGCGTTCCGTCCACTAGATTATACGTCACAGTAGCAGCATTGCCTTAAAGTCGCAGACCGCTATATGCTGACTGGAGTGGGCAACACAATTGAGATTATACGTCACACCAACAGCGTCGCCTTAAATTCCCACCGCCAACTGCTGACTGGATTGGGTAGTTGAGTAAAATGTATATTTAATTTTCAGACAAAAAGTTAAAGGGTAGGAATCAGAGACGTCGCTAGAACTAAAATATTAATTACCCCCCCCCCCCCCTAAATAAATCAATATCAGTCTATATATTTTTTCTGTAATTTATTTTTTTCGTCAACCGTTCCATCGCATCTTAAACTTCTTACCGGGCAGGCACTAGGACCGGGGGAGGCTGCTGCACTAGTGATTGTTAGACTTTCTTCAGCAAAGATGGCTGAAAGAAATACTTCGAGAGAGGGGTACCACTACACAGAACTGAATTGGATCAAAGATGGTGGACAGAAATACTAGGAGAGAGGGGTACGCCTACACAGAATTGGATCAAAGATGGCGAACAGAAATACTAGGAGAGAGGGGTACGCCTACACAGAACTGAACTGAATCAAAGATGGCGGACAGAAATACTAGGAGAGAGGGGTACCCCTACACAGAACTGAACTGGATCAAAGATGGCGGACAACAGTACTAAGATGGAAGCAAATGTAAGGGATTATAACGTCAAAACGAATCATGCAAAAACATGTACAGTTGACAGGAATGTTAGTTAATGTAGAGACAAACGACTATGCATATTTTTATCATAAAGTTCATTTCCAAAAATCGTGATTTAGCCTGCTAGCTGACTAGCTAACATTAGCCAGCTAGCTGACTAGCTAACATTAGCCAGCTAGCTGACTAGCTTTATGGATGTTGTGACATGAGTATGATATTGTAATTCTGGTTGTTTTAGGGACTCCTGAAACAACCAGAAAACCAGTTTGTCGTTTTGTGTAACAGTGGATGTATAGAATCTAGCTAGCTGAAGAATTTACTGCAAATTGAATGTACAATTTTGTAAGCTTTCCTTGCTGATATTTGCCATGCAGATAGATGAAATCACGTAGCTAGCTATGTTCTTGCTTATTGTGCAGTGGATGATTAAAATCCCTGTACGCCCATGGATGTGTAGCTAGATATCTAGCCGATCTGTGTATGGACCCAAACGTTTGGTATACATATTAGTTCAGAACCTAGCTATGAACCTCAGCTATCATAGCCAGTTGTATCAACTTCAAAACAGCCTGAATGACATTAATGAAGCCTATGGATTGAGTAGAATATAATATCATGTTGTACCAAGGATGCAAGTCGTATATACATGTAGTTATTACCATGCATGAGATCCCCACATTGTAGCCTGTACATTTAATATATTCACTGATCATGTACTCTACCTTGGCAAATAAAGGTGCAGTTTAGGTATGAATGTCTTTGAGATTATTTTTCAGTCATATCCAATACCAGGAGAATCAAATTCCAGTCTTTGAATGACGCTGTGTCTTCATGTATGTATTACAATTCTACACTTCAACAGTGTTTACCAATCTTGGTCCTGGGGCATCAATGGTTACACATTGTAACTAATAGACTAGAAACAGGATTTAAGAGTTAATTCATATATACAGAAACATAATTTAAAAAACATTACACTACACTTCCTATGCATCATGTAAATACTCCAACACCGGTTCATCTCAACATCTAATGCCCTTCATCTGCATTGATCTGATAAACACAGGATAGGTGGAGTATTTCAGCAAATTACACTTCATTTCAACCAGTAGAGAATGTGAAACGCTTTATTGAAAAGCTCATTATCCAAGTGTTATAAATACAAGTTCAATCTGTATTTCAATGCACATCTGTTGTGTATTATAAAAACAGAGGAAGAAAGAGGTGGAGAGGTGTTAAAGACAGAAAGGGAAAGAGGTAAGCACATAGGAGCAGGGAAGGCAGCACATGATTAATGAATCACAGTGCTACCTAAATATTCTCTCAGTTCATCACAATTACATAAGTGTCTCTAGTCGGCCCAAAGGTTATCTTAAAAGAGGGTGAGGTGGTCGATGATGGGACTGAGGGTTGGCATCCTCTCACATCAAAACATATCTGCAGACGAGAGACAGATGGAGAGAGAGAGCATGTTTAAGCCTTGTGTTTTTATTTTTTATTCTAACATTGTTAGTCATCAATCAGGAGGTGAAATGCAAAACTGACCTTGGATCATTAACTCTGGGACTACTGCATCTCTCTGTATTTCAATGTAAAGCATCTCTTGAATAATACTTCCTGTATAATATAAACTGACCTGGGATCATTAACTCTGGGACTACTGCATCTATCTGTATTTCAATGTAAAGCATCTCTTTAATAATACTTCCTGTATAATATAAACTGACCTGGGATCATTAACTCTGGGACTACTGCATCTATCTGTATTTCAATGTAAAGAATCTCTTTAATAATACTTCCTGTATAATATAAACTGACCTTGGATCATTAAGTCTGGGACTACTGCATCTCTGTCTGTGTTTCAATGTAAAGCATCTCTTTAATAATAATTCCTGTATAATATAAACTGACCTGGGATCATTAACTCTGGGACTACTGCATCTATCTGTATTTCAATGTAAAGAATCTCTTTAATAATACTTCCTGTATAATATAAACTGACCTGGGATCATTAACTCTGGGACTACTGCATCTCTGTCTGTATTTCAATGTGAAGCATCTCTTTAATAATACTTCCTGTATAATATAAACTGACCTGGGATCATTAACTCTGGGACTACTGCATCTCTGTCTGTATGTCAATATAAAGCATCTCTTTAATAATACTTCCTGTTGACCTGACCAAGTGACCTCTCACCTCTGATCATGCTGTGCCCTCTATGTAGCCAGTTCAGATGCAGGAGGGGTTCACCGACACAGCTGATATAACCTAGAGGATTTAGGGAGAAGGGGAGAGAGGGATGAAGTGAAGGAGAGAGACTGTTATTGAGAAAATAAGGTAGTTAAAGCGACAGTGTTCAACAGGAATCTGTGTGTGGCTTCACCTGGTGTCCACACCACACTAAGTGGCTGCAGAGTACTTTATGCTGAAAAACATGAACGGACCCATAAGGACAAACAATATAGCGTAGTTATAGAAATAATGAAGTGTCTTACTATTCTCCATGGTTGGCCCTCTTGCCTATTCTTTGAAGGTGGAAGGAGCCACAGTTATACACCTGAACCTGCTTACTGCACAACACAATCCATCAATCAGATTGATACATGAGTGTGTAGGAGTGGGTTATAGGGTGTCTAATTGTTCTACATTTTTTCAATATGGGTGATTTAAAACAGCCTGTTTTGTTTTTGCACAGACATCACACCCTTACCTAAACAGCACCCTCACCTGAGAAGTAGAAATCAAAGGGAGAGAAACTATGAATTGAATAACTTAATTTAATTTAATTAATTTTTCTTGCTGCGTTGTTGGACCCCATCCTTGAAACATCCTGCAGAGCAGCAGACTCCTCCTCTGGGACACGGCGGCGAGCTGCAGATCCCCTCCTGGTCCTCGTGTCCATCCTCATGAAGTTACGCAGGACACAGGTAGCCTTCACACATCTGAATTCCTCCAGGAGGCAGTCCCAGATGACCCTGGTCACCCAACCTTGCAGTGCCCTACACGGTAACTGTAGGCAATCGTTTTGAAGAAATCTCCAGTTACAAGGTATCTGTAGGAATATGGAAGACAATGTAATTATTAGACTGTTACATCACCAGGTCATTGTGGATTACTAAAGTATAATTTCCCTGATAACAAATCATGATAACATTGGATTGATAGATGGATGGGCACACATATGTATGGCATGTGTAGCATGTGACAATAACAGGATCATATCAAGGATGGCATCACAAATGAATACATAAATACCACTTGAAGCTTGATGATGAGTTGATCATTTGAATCAGCTGTGCAGTGCTGAGGCAAAAACAACAATGTGCCTCTTTGAGTCCCCAGGACTGAGAACCACTGCTCTTCATTGGGACCTCTTCATATGTAGACTGGCTTTTCATAGCGCTCTTTATCTGAGGACAGAAAACCTCACAAGAAACACACTTCATTATAGTCAAATTACAACACACTGAATATTATGTTACTATTATCTCCGTCCTCACTTCTAGGGACAGGAACTACACAAAAGTACCTTCCCTATCCAGAATAGCCTCCTCTCTCACTGACAGTTGGGGCTGCTATCCTTTCACCCTCCATGGCTGTTAGCTAGCTACCTACAAATGCATTTGGAGTTTATTTTTTACGGTGATAAATACATCAAGATAGCTAGCTAATATGAAGTTAGACAGCTGATGATATTTAATTCACTTAGCTATCTATCTATACAGAATGTGAAGTTGGATCGATAGATAGCTAGCCAACTAGCTAGCTCATTTAGCAGTTCATTTGAGTTAGCCTGCACTGTAGCTAGTTAGCTAATAATACATCGTTGTTTCTTTACATTTCCAAAATCTATTTACTTACTTGAATAGTTTCTCCCAGCCATGTGGACAACTGGAAACAGGGCAGCAAAGTTTGTCACCAGAGCGTTTTAGAGGATATTACTATTGAACTATGTACCCATTTAATAACCAGACCTTCATACAAACTTGCTCTGCTGAATTATTGACGGAGTCACAACGGGCGGCCTAAGCGGCATCTAGTCCATCTGCTGACTGGACGCAGTTCAGTAAAATGTCGATTTTATTTTCAGACAACAAGTTAACTCTAGGGTACTCTCTAGGGATTCTTGAGACATCCCTACCCTAAACCCTAACCTTAACCCCTAACTTAACCATTTTAAATGTCAACTTCAACGGGCTAGGGACGTCCCAAAGATATATCGCTACCTGAAAATACATGATCTAAGTGATTGATAGTTGGTATTCAGCAGTCGTAAAGCATTATTTACTTTAATGAACTACTAAAATAGTGATTTTGTCAGACAGCAGCTCTACACTTTATTGACTGACTGATCCAGTCATCCTTCCATCCCTCCTCAGCCTTCCTCTCCTCTGAAGACCCAGTGAGGGTGGAGCTCAGTCAGAGAGCTGTTGAGGGACTGGTTAGGAAGAACACTTCTACAGCCAGAGAGGTGAGAGGTCACACATGGTTTAGATGGTAAATATTTATGTCCCCTTAGTGGTTCATCACATAAGCAAAAGGGAATATGTTCCATCATCTATGTTTATTTACATTAGTGCAAATTGTACACTGATATTGGTGTAATTTCTCACCCCTTTTGGCTGTATGAAAGTTAATTTCCCCTCAGGTACACACATTTGTTCTTTGCTTTTATGAAGGTCATTTGTGTAGAATGTACTTTTCCCCACTCATTCACCCCACCTATTTACGTTGCTTATTTATATTCAGTGGCCTGACTGCGTCCAGACTGTCAAAGGCCCATCCTGTTAGATCTGAACTTAATTCAGCTTGGAGTGATCAGATGACAGAAGTCACATTTAGGTGCCAGGTGTAACTGAGGCCATAGATGCTCCATATCCATTGCTTTTAATGTTTTATATAATATGTCTAAATGTATTTATTTCTGTGTTGCAGGGACAGTCAAGAAATGGAACGGCAAGGCCACAGAACATGACATAAGCAGAGCTGTGAGAGACCACCTCAAGCCCCTGGTAGAGCCGAGGGTGGTGTTTACCACTCCACCAGCAGAGCTGTGGGAGACCACCTCAAGACCCTGGTAGAGCCGGGGGTGGTGTTTACCACTCCACCAGCAGAGCTGTGGGAGACCACCTCAAGCCCCTGGTAGAGCCGGGGGTGGTGTTTACCACTCCACCAGCAGAGCTATGGGAGACCACCTCAAGCCCCTGGTAGAGCCGGGGGTGGTGTTTACCACTCCACCACGCCTTCAGCAGGCTGGAAAAGTGATACTGTTTTTCATACTAAGAGGGACCAAGAGTCTGTTGATTGGTCATGGGGTTCATTTGTTGAAATCAAATCCAGCTTTATTTGTACAGCATATTTCAGACATTGATACAACACAATGGCTTCTCAGGAAATAAACAGAAATATTTAGTGCACAACAAACAGAAGACTAACTGAAAGACTAATGAGCACCCTAAGGAAATGTAACACCTTCCCCTTTAAGACAACAAATAACCTATATTTTTGTTGGACAAGTTTGCTCACCACCAACAGAAAACAACTTCCATTTCTCATTATAATCAACTACAATGCTTCACCTTCTACAATATAAACATGGTGTCGACTGGCTGTCAACAATTAAAAACAAGAAAAAACACATATTTCGAAATAATAATATACAATCGTATCCTTTCTCCCTTTTCTTCCTATAGAACTCACTAGCTTCTAGAACTCTAGGAACGAGCCCAAACAAAACTAATCTCCAATACGGAAAAACGTGCAGTCAAAATAAACTATGATCCATGACAACGCACTGGCTAAACGCAAAACACAAATCTTTTTGACTGCCCATTCTTGAAACAATCAGCAACCAAGTTGTCCTTAACACGGACATGTCTGATTTCAAGAGGAAACTCCTGCAATATCCGTAGTAACTTTCCACCTCACTGCAGAACTTCTCTCTCTTTTCAGGATTCACTCGATAGGCATGTTGTTGGATCAGGGCCTCAGTCCCCAATGTCATGCTCTAAGTTCTTTGGTGTGGCACATCCGAGAATGAACCCTGGTATTCTAAAAGAAGGGCAACAATGTCAATATTATTGTCCCCAAAATGGTCAGTTGATCGTATAATTAATTATGATTACTAAATGTAAATATGAAAAACAAATGTTCACCCCTTTGTTAATATGTATTGGCAATAATTAACTTAATGGTGAGGCATGGAATAATAAAACATGTATCTTTTGTCAGGCTGAATGTTTGAAATATGAGGTGATTTGAGTCATGCTTCTTCAGTAGTGGAATAAAGACAATTTGCATTTGAATGTTGTCAAGAAATACTGGAGTGATGTCAAATTGTTAATAAAATTGATTATAGACCAATTTATTATACTGCTTTCATGTGTATAGAGTGCAAGTACATTGAAAAAAACGACATCTTCTCAACTTTCACTTCAACTAAAACCGAACGTACAGTGGGGAGAAGAAGTATTTGTATTTTATTTAAGTAAATTAATTACTTAAAAATCATACAATGTGATTTTCTGGATTTTTGTTTTAGATTCCGTCTCTCACAGTTGAAGTGTACCTATGATTAAAATTACAGACCTCTACATGCTTTGTAAGTAGGAAAACCTGCAAAATCGGCAGTGTATCAAATACTTGTTCTCCCCACTGTATATTGGACGTCGGGCATTGTCTTCTTCTCAACGTCTTTTCAATGACATTTTGCTTGGTGGGATAGCCCCAATGTCAAAACACCGTTTTAATGTGTCCAAATCAATAACCAATATGCAGAAACAGTTTGGGATATATTTAGCTATATAAACACAAACATCTGCCACAATAATCATATTTCTTGTATTTTTTTTTAAACAAGCTCCTTATAAACTGCACAAGCACCAGAAACACTGTTTTGACAAGTAGCAATAAATCACTGATATCAATTAGAGGGGAAATCAGGTTGTACGTGATGTGGGAATGCATTTAAATGTATGGGTCGCTAAACAAAGGAACGCAACACTAATTTGTCATCACTCATCGATATCATGCTAAAATCATTTGTGCGACAGGAGGGAGATGAGGTTGCACGTCCTGTTAAAACTAACAGCTCAAAAACCACACGGAATCTGGGAATAATGTGTACTTACTAAATCTCATAAATAATACTATTTCAATTCAGAGCCTGGATTTTCCCCCTGAGGCTAATATCCATATCATGTTGAAATCAATAGAACAGGGGACAAACATTTAGGGTTCTACATTGTGACATCAATAAAATACTCCTACTACAATGTTAAAACATTCTACATTGTGACATTAATTCATTGATATCATGAAACAACTGCTTCATCTATTTTCTGATGTTTAGTCAGAGATCTTTTATCAGATTACCTCTGGTCACAGCTATAAGATTTCTCTTCTGTGTGTGATCTCTGGTGCACTGTCAGATTGCTAGATGTACTAAAACTCTTCCCACAATGAACACAGCTATAAAGTTTCTCTCCTGTGTGTGTTCTCTGGTGTCGAGTCAGAATGCCAGATGTACTAAAACTCTTCCCACATTGATTACAGCTATACGATTTCTCTCCTGTGTGTGTTCTCTGATGCACTGTCAGAGAGCTAGATTGACAAAAACTCTTCCCACATTGATCACAGCTATACAGTTTCTCTCCTGTGTGTATTCTCTGGTGCACTGTCAGAGAGCCAGATCTAGTAAAACTCTTCCCACATTGATCACAGCTATAAGGTTTCTCTCCTGTGTGTGTTCTCAGGTGCACTGTCAGAGAGCCAGATCTAGTAAAACTCTTCCCACATTGATCACAGCTATAAGGTTTCTCTCCTGTGTGTGTTCTCAGGTGCACTGTCAGAGAGCCAGATCTAGTAAAACTCTTCCCACATTGATCACAGCTATAAGATTTCTCTCCTGTGTGTGTTCTCTGGTGTAAAGTCAGAATGCCAGATGTACTAAAACTCTTCCCACATTGATTACAGCTATACGATTTCTCTCCTGTGTGTGTTCTCTGGTGTAAAGTCAGAGAGCCAGATGTAGTAAAACTCTTCCCACATTGATCACAGCTATAAGGTGTCTCTCCTGTGTGTGTTCTCTGGTGCACTGTCAGTTCACTAGATTGACAAAAACTCTTCCCACATTGACCACAGCTATAAGGTTTATCTCCTGTGTGGATCCTTTGATGAATTTTAATGCCTGATGAGGAGGTGAATCTCTTCCCACAGTCAGAGCAGCAGTGAGTTCTCTTCCCTGTGGATCTCTGCAGGTGTTTATTGAGGCGTTCTGATCTGGAGAGACTTTTCTCTGCCTTGTCAGCATCATGAGGTTGTTGAGGCTCCCCAGAGGATCCACGATAGTCCCGTCTCTCTCCTGTGTGAACAACAAAGTCAGATGATTAAAGGCCCACAACAGTGGAAATCCAATGTAAAAGGTGATGTCAACAGCGTAGCCATGATGTTGTACAACAATTGACGTCTGTAATGAATGTTAAAATTATTTGACAATTGTCTTAAAATGAGCAATAATAGTCATATTTTAGTAGCAACATTGATGATTGTAGGCTAGAAATAAGTTGTTCATGTTGTTGAAACTAAGCACTGTGCCAGACGACTTTTGGTCTCCAATATAAACCCCTTTCTGTGTTTCCTAAAATTGCGGCACGAGGGCGATGCACATGCAATTTGGTTGTAGAAACTCCTCCCTGCTAATGAGAAAACCACTAGTTATGGATGTAGTATATCTGGTAATGAGGAAACCACTAGTTATGGATGTAGTATATCTGGTAATGAGGAAACCACTAGTTATGGATGTAGTATATCTGGTAATGAGGAAACCACTAGTTATGGACGTAGTATATCTTCTATTGAGGAAACCACTAGTTATGGATGTAGTATATCTGCTAACGAGGAAACCACTAGTTATGGATGTAGTATATCTGGTAATGAGGAGACCGATAGTTATGGATGTAGTATATCTGGTAATGAGGAAACCACTAGTTATGGATGTAGTATATCTGGTAATGAGGAAACCACTAGTTATGGATGTAGTATATCTGGTAATGAGGAAACCACTAGTTATGGATGTAGTATATCTGGTAATGAGGAAACCACTAGTAATGGATGTAGTATATCTGCTAATGAGGAAACCACTAGTTATGGATGTAGTATATCTGCTAATGAGGAAACCGCTAGTTATGGATGTAGTATATCTGCCTGGAGCAAAAATGGTGAGCAAAGATTTTAGTTTTTCACAATGTATTCTGAATATGAATGGGGGAAAACTCAGGGGAGTAACCTCCATGTCCAGGTTGCTTATGAGTGCATTTCACACTACTTTGGATTATAATTGTAAGGCTCGTTTGAATGTCCTGCTTAATATAATGTTTGTGTCGTCACAAATCAACCGCTTTGTACTTAAAAAACACTTCAACCAGTAAAATGCTCTTTGGCTAGCTTTTCCATCAGCCTGACAATGAGGGTTTGTACACTATTTGCCAAATTGGCCCATAACTTCACCTAACAACAAATATACCTGTAATGAACGAAGAAGCACTTTGGTTGTTATTGCATGACATACATAGTGTACTCTAGGATCCATAACAGCAACATAGACCTACTGTAGGACCCATAACTTCACCTAACAACAACATAGACCTACTGTAGAACCCATAACAATAACATAGACCTACTGTAGAACCCATAACAACAACATAGACCTACTGTAGAACCCATAACTTCACCTAACAACAACATAGACCTACTGTAGAACCCATAACAATAACATAGACCTACTGTAGAACCCATAACAATAACATAGACCTACTGTAGGACCCATAACTTCACCAAACAACAACATAGACCTACTGTAGAACCCATAACAATAACATAGACCTACTGTAGGACCCATAACTTCACCAAACAACATAGACCTACTGTAGGACCCAAAACAACAACATAGACCTACTGTAGGACCCATAACTTCACCTAACAATAACATAGACCTACTGTAGAACCCATAACAATAACATAGACCTACTGTAGGACCCATAACTTCACCAAACAACATAGACCTACTGTAGGACCCATAACTTCACCTAACAATACCATAGACCTACTGTAGGACCCATAACTTCACCTAACAACATAGACCTACTGTAGGACCCATAACTTCACCTAACAATAACATAGACCTACTGTAGGACCCATAACTTCACCTAACAACAACATAGACCTACTGTAGGACCCATAACAATAACATAGACCTACTGTAGGACCCATAACTTCACCTAACAATAACATAGACCTACTGTAGGACCCATAACAACAACATAGACCTACTGTAGGACCCATAACTTCACCTAACAACATAGACCTACTGTAGGACCCATAACTTCACCAAACAACAAATAAAAGGAAAATAGCTCTGTGTGTTGTACAATAGCCTATCCATCAAGGAACAGTTCTCTACACATTATGAGCAAAGTATCTCTGTGTGCAAACAGACTAACGAGACCCTACGGTAAATCAAGCAGACAATAACATTATAAACACCAATTTGTTAGGGATGTTGGATCCAACGTGGAGCACGGCATAACTGTCTTTACCAGAGTAATGACTGAAGAAGCACTTTGGTTGTTGTTGCATGTTGTGATGTTTGTCATTTGACTGGCATTCAGAAAATGATTTCCTGGATCAGCTGATGATAGTTGAACATGTGACTAACTAAACAGCTACAGTATTAAGAATTATGTGTAATTATTGAAGAACTGCGTTAATGACAGTATCCATTTGGGTGTTGTCAATAAAGTTAAGGTGACTCTCGGTTAGAACCATTGAATTTAGCAAACTCTGAAATTATTTAGGATTTCTGCAAACTCAAATGATTTGGAATTTCTGTGCCAATGAAAACTGTTTTCCCACCGTAATATAAGGAAACTAAATGTTACTAAAACTGTAAACTAAAATTAAAACTGTACTAACAGGACAATAACCTAAACCACAAGGCCAAATCTACACTGGAGGAGCTTACCAAGATGACATTGAATGTTCCTGAGTGGCCAAGTTACAGTATGGACATAAAACGTCTTTAAAATCTATGGAAAGACTTGAAAATGGCTTTGTAGCAATGATCAACAACCAACTTGACAGAACAGGAAGGATTTTAAAAAGAATAATGAATATTCACATGAAGATCAGTCTCGTATTGGATGACATCACGACTTCCCATCAAGCCAACTCCTTGAAGGCCTTACTATGACGTCACTCACTCCTTCTAGTTTGCAGTTGTCAAAAAAAAAAAACTATTTTGCTCAAAACATTTATTTGTTTCCCTTTAGTGTGTTTATACTTTACTGTATTTATATATCACTTTTCAACAGGAAAAGTTTAAAATCACTGGAGGACGTCATGAACAATTCCTCCATTTTCTTTCTCACCTTTATTTAACCAGCTGAGAACAAGCTCTCATTAACAAATGCAACCTGGCCAAGATAAAGCACAGCAGTGCCACAAAAACAACAGAGTTGGGATAAACTAAAGGACAATAACACAATAGAAACATCTATATACAGTGTGTGCAAATGGAGTACAGAGGCAATATAGGCAATAAGGCAATAAATAGGCCGTAGTAGCAAAGTAATTACAATTTAGCATATTAACACTGGAGTGATAGATGTGCAGATGATGATGTGCAAGTAAAATATATGTGACTGTAACATATATAACATATATAATATATAAATACTGGTGTGAGCAAAAAAAGTAAATAAAAACATGGGGATGAGGTCAGCATTGGATGGGCTACTTACAGATGGGCTGTGTACAGCTGCAGCGATCGGTAAGCTGCTCAGATAGTTGATTCTTAAAGTTAGTGAGGGAGATATAAGTCTCCAACTTCAACGATTTTTGCGATTCGTTCCAGTCATTGGCAGCAGAGAACTGGAAGGAAAGGTGGCCAAAGTAGGTGTTGGCTTTGGGGATGACCAGTGAGATATACTTCCTGGAGCATACTTCTCTGCTGCCAATGACTGGAACGAACTACAAAAATCTCTGAAACTGGAAACACTTATCTCCCCCACTAGCTTTAAGCACCAGCTGTCAGAGGAGCTCACAGATTACTGCACCTGTACATAGCCCATCTTTAATTTAGCCCAAACAACTACCTCTTCCCTGTCGTGGCAGAATCAGATTTAGCTAAGTAACATAGATAGATAAGATGTTATTTTCATCATATGCTTGTGAGATACTTGTCATTAGAATCTTCTGAGCTAGGGATTGGTAACTTGGGGCCAGAGAGGGGAGAGGTCAGGCTTGTCTTCATATGTCAATGTATTTGTTAAACCATGTGGTGCTAAGTAGAATATTAGAAGGGGAGGAGGACAGAGTGGAATGTTGGTTTCTTATGGGAACGTTGTTTGTAACTATTCCTAAACCATGGGATGGAGTTATTAATTGGGAAACCAGTTAGTTATCTCATACAATGTCTGTACGCCAGTCACTCCCTACTTTTCTCATTGGGGGAAGGAGTTTGGCCGTGTTTGGAACCATTGTATGTCCCCTCTGAGGTTGCCCTTATCTTGACCTAGTATTTGACCTAAGGGGCTCACTGTCTGATTTTGAGTTTGTCCAGGTTTGGGAGTATCTAGAAATGACAATTGATATATGCCATTGGATGAAGTAATGTTTTGGTAGACAGTGAAGTATCAAGCATGAGATTTAAACCTTGTCTTGGGAGATCAAACTGAACGATGATTTATAGCTGATGCTGTCTAGCGATAGGATACTCCTCTTTTGGGTAAAGGATTCTTTGTAAGTTGAGAGGGGTGTATCTTGGCTATAAATGAAACTACGAATTGTTTTGTAAGGACTCTCAGAGAATTCATTTAGACACTGAATTGATCTGAGAGTCATTAAAGGGCTTTGGTGAAGCTTGTATATATATATTAAAGATGGAATATATCATTTAACTCTGACTTGTGTGTGGTTGGCTCTCTCTCTCTCTCTTTATTGAGTAATACAGGAAATTACCACGACATCCCCTACTGTATTTATTTATTTATTTTGCTCCTTTGCACCCCAGTATTTCTACTTTGCACATTCTTCCACTGCAAATCTACCATTCCAGTGTTTTACTTGCTATATTGTATTTACTTTGCCACCATGGCCTTTTTTTGCATTTACCTCATTTGCTCACATTGTATATAGACTTATTTTTCTACTGTATTATTGACTGTATGTTTGTTACACTCCATGTGTAACTCTTTGTTTTTGTATGTGTCGAACTGCTTTGCTTTATCTTGGCCAGGTCGCAGTTGTAAATGAGAACTTGTTCTCAACTTGCCTACCTGGTTAAATAAAGGTGAAATAAATAAATAAAATAGATCAGCAACGGTGGCTTGCAAACAGTGGATAGTAAGTAGCCCACCTTTGGAATAACTATGTATAGTTATAACTGTAGTATCCAGTATAACTGTAGTATCCAGTATAACTGTAGTATCCTGTATAACTGTAGTATCCTGTATAACTGTAGTATCCTGTAACTGTAGTATCCTGTATAACTATGTATAGTTATAACTGTAGTATCCTGTATAACTGTAGTATCCTGTATAACTGTAGTATCCTGTATAAATATGTATAGTTATAACTGTAGTATCCTGTATAACTGTAGTATCCTGTATAACTGTAGTATCCTGTATAACTGTAGTATCCTGTATAACTGTAGTATCCTGTATAACTGTAGTATCCTGTATAACTGTAGTATCCTGTATAACTGTAGTATCCTGTATAACTATGTATAGTTATAACTGTAGTATCCAGTATAGTCTGGGAGGAGGTGAAACCACTCAGGCTTATTTGATGTGATCTAATGTTTTGATCATCTAGTTTCTTACAAGCATTCAGTCACCAAAGGGGGTTCGGTCATTCCTTTGTTTATATACTGTCTCATTGACAAAAATATTTTGGATTATTTGTTTACATCATTCCTTTGTCTCGACCCAGTACACAGTAAACGTGCCGAGGTTCTAATGTTGCCAAGGAGACACATTTTATTATTTATTCAGTTTGGAGGGTTGGGGGTCTGACATCCAGGCGACACATTTTATTATTTATTTAGTTTGGAGGGTTGGGGGTCTGACATCCAGGAGACACATTTTATTATTTATTTACAGTTTGGAGGGTTGGGGGTCTGACATCCAGGCGACACATTTTATTATTTATTTAGTTTGGAGGGTTGGGGGTCTGACATCCAGGAGACACATTTTATTATTTATTTACAGTTTGGAGGGTTGGGGGTCTGCCATCCAGGCGACACATTTTATTATTTATTTAGTTTGGAGGGTTGGGGGTCTGACATCCAGGATACACATTGTATTATTTATTTACAGTTTGGAGGGTTGGGGGTCTGACATTCAGGATTCACATTTTATTATTTATTTACAGTTTGGAGGGTTGGGGGTCTGACACCCAAGATACACATTTTATTATTTATTTACAGTTTGGAGGGTTGGGGGTCTGACATCCAGGATACACATTTTATTATTTATTTAGTTTGGAGGGTTGGGGGTCTGACATCCAGGCGACACATTTTATTATTTATTTACAGTTTGGAGGACAAGTTATCCTGGGATCTAACATTACTCTGAGACTAGTTATCCTGGGATCTTACATTACCCTGAGACTAGTTATCCTGGGATCTTACATTACTCTGAGACTAGTTATCCTGGGGAATAGTTTTAATACATTTGCAAAAAACCTAAACCTGTTTTTGCTTTGGCATTATGGGGTATTGTGATGTCATTATGGGGTATTGTGATGTCATTATGGGGTATTGTGATACATTTTAAAATAAAGGGATGCACCGATATTACATTTTTGGCCAATACCAATATCCAATATTTTCCTTGCCCCAAAAAATGATACCGATAACCGATATTTAAAATTTTAAAGGCCTTTTAAGCATTCTAGTACAGCATTCTAAAAATTAACACACACACGGACGCAGTGGTCTAAGCCACTGCATCTCAGTGCAAGAGGTGTCACTACAGTCCCTGGTTCGAATCCAGGCTGTATCACATCCGGCCGTGATTGGGAGTCCCACAGTAATTTTCTGTTATTGGTGTTAAGAGGACGACAAAGGAGAGGGATCCCACATGTGGATAGGAAGATACAAATTATCATTATTACTGGAAAATATTCATTTAAAATCCAGGAATTTTACAACTTTAGCTCTCTAGGTCAAGCCAGTATGTTACAGTAGGTTGTAACGCTCTAGGTCATGCCAGTAGGTTACAGTAGGTTGTATCTCTCTAGGTCATGCCAGTAGGCTACAGTAGGTTGTATCTCTCTAGGTCATGCCAGTAGGCTACAGTAGGTTGTATCTCTCTAGGTCATGCCAGTAGGCTACAGTAGGTTGCATCTCTCTAGGTCATGCCAGTAGCTTACAGTAGGTTGTATCTCTCTAGGTCATGCCAGTAGGTTACAGTAGGCTACAGTAGGTTGTATCCAAGTGGAAACAATTATCAACCCAATATGTTAAGTGTCGAATTTGGTCAACAACAAAATGAATGGCTTATTTGCTACGTGAGGTTTACTTGATCTAACAGAAGTTTCGTAATGCCCAAGTTGTTATGTGGACACGTGACATACCGACAACTTTGATAAAAACACTATAGGAGTTGTCTCCAGATCGCTATGCATATTCATGCTAGTAGCTTAGCATCTCTCTCCATTGAATACAGGCGGATGACGACAACAACCCTCATAGAATATAAACAATAGATTACAATAATAAGATGAATCCACCAATCCAAAGAAAGGATAGGCGGGAGCTAGACAACCCGCAGTGCCGCTTTGTGGGCAACAACTCCCCTTGTTAGGGCGGAGAGACATCTTGTCAGTATATCCATAATCTTTGGTGTAGCCAACCCAACTCTCACATGGCACTATTGGGGGGCACGGTGTGTAGTAAAACATCACTACATGACAATCACAACATGCCGTGCCCCCCAGTCTGCGGTCAGCAGATAGACCCTTCTCAAATATATATTGTAACGACCCTGGGTTTATAAGCGCGGAAATCGACTCTGCCGCTCGAGCATGCTTTTGCGGCACAGTCGATAGCGCGCCGGACCTCGGGCTAGGAGGTCGAGGGTTCGAGACCTGCTCCCTGCCTGTTTCATTACATTGGTGTCAGAAGTGGGATCGGACCTCGCATCCACGACAGTGCGTGTGCTTGGCCGGTGAGCGCGTTCCTGTAAGACGTAAAGTCGCAAGCTAGCGCGAGGACGCGCTCTTTGAAAGGAGGGAGTAGTGTAACGACCCTGGGTTTATAAGCGCGGAAATCGACTCTGCCGCTCGAGCATG
Source organism: Salvelinus namaycush (assembly GCF_016432855.1). Taxonomy (NCBI): domain Eukaryota; kingdom Metazoa; phylum Chordata; class Actinopteri; order Salmoniformes; family Salmonidae; genus Salvelinus; species Salvelinus namaycush. The sequence goes on along the minus strand of NW_024057997.1, from coordinate 204,617 downwards.
CTTTTGCGGCACAGTCGATAGCGCGCCGGACCTCGGGCTAGGAGGTCGAGGGTTCGAGACCTGCTCCCTGCCTGTTTCATTACATTGGTGTCAGAAGTGGGATCGGACCTCGCATCCACGACAGTGCGTGTGCTTGGCCGGTGAGCGCGTTCCTGTAAGACGTAAAGTCGCAAGCTAGCGCGAGGACGCGCTCTTTGAAAGGAGGGAGTAGTGTAACGACCCTGGGTTTATAAGCGCGGAAATCGACTCTGCCGCTCGAGCATGCTTTTGCGGCACAGTCGATAGCGCGCCGGACCTCGGGCTAGGAGGTCGAGGGTTCGAGACCTGCTCCCTGCCTGTTTCATTACAATATGTTAAGTCACTTTTTGGAAACGGAACGGAGAAAACAAGGGGTAGCTTGCTCTCTACGTCGTCTGATTCTAGACATATCAGTCATCATCCTGGGCCCTCCGTTGAAGAGGTATTGACGAGCCAACTCCGAATATCGAAAGTTAAATACGAATTTAAGGCGGTACTTACTGGTGTTAATCAGATCTCCTATCTCCACCTCTTCATCTTTCAATGTGACAGTCATCTCCCCTTCCTTCTTCACTCCAAAAACGGCATCCTCCTCTTCCTCTTTCACTCTGAACTCGTCTTCCTCTTCTTTCACTGAAACGTCTTTCTCTTCTTCTTTCACTGTAACAGCCTCATCCTCTACTTCTTGTTTTACAGTGACATCGTCTTCTTCCTTCTCTTCTTTCACGACAATGTTCAGCCCCAGAGCTTCTTTCTCCGTCCAGCAGACCACCTCTTCTTTAACAGGAGGGGAGAAGTTTAGTGACCTCATGGTCGGGGATGTTAGCTAGCTAGCTATCATTAGCGACTAGGCTAGTACTAACTAAACCAGCCAGCTACTATAGCTGACTAATACAAAATAACGTAATATTAAATAGGTTAACAAGTAGATACGACCTATGTGTGTCGAAAACACAGTAGCTAATATACACCGAAAGCGTATAAATAGCTTGAATCTTTCGGATATGTTGGCTAGCAAGCTACCGAGGTGGTTGACGAGCTGTTTATGAAGAACCGTCCACTAGATTATACGTCACGCTGGCAGCGTCGCCTGAAAGACGCACATCGCCGTCTGCTGACTGGAGGGGAAACGCAGTTGGGGATCACAATTTATTTTCAGACAAAGATTATTTTAAATGGATTGAATTAAATAATACCATTATATTGAGACATACAAAGGCAGGAATGTGTTGATTGATTAGTGCGGATAAAAAATGTTTACTACAGCACATTTAAGGCAGTTTCATTAAGTTATATTACATCTAAATTAGCAGCTAGCTACTGTAGGTCTATACTGCTCCTACATGGTGTAACAATACATCATATAGATGTATATAATGACCAGACTAGGTCTATACTGCTCCTACATGGTGTAACAATACATCATGTAGATGGACACTACCATTCAAAAGTTTGGGGTCACTTTGAAATGTCCTTGTTTTTTAAAGAAAATAAAAAAAAATCATTCATTTACCTGTTTTTGCTTTGTGATTATGGGCAATGTGATGTCTTATGGGGTATTGTGATGTCAATGTTGGGTATTGTGTAGATTGATGTGGGGAAAAAATGATTGAATCAATTTTAGAATAAGGCTGTAACGTAACAAAATGTGGAAAAAGTGAAGGGGTCTGAATGCTTTCCGAATGCATTGTATATATAGGGGCAGTACTTAGTGACATCACTTCATGAAACAGGAGGTACAAATATATAACATAGGTTCACAATATCAACATTCAATGTATCAAAATATATGACCAAGCTGGAAGTGGAAACGCCAGCCCAGCCACAATCCTAGAGGTTCACTGATGATCAACCTCCTCCTTCACATCTGACTCCTGATGATCAACCTCCTCCTTCACATCTGACTCCTGATGATCAACCTCCCCCTTCACATCTGACTCCTGATGATCAACCTCCTCCTTCACATCTGACTCCTGATGATCAACCTCCTCCTTCACATCTGACTCCTGATGATCAACCTCCTCCTTCACATCTGACTCCTGATGATCAACCTCCTCCTTCACATCTGACTCCTGATGATCAACCTCCTCCTTCACATCTGACTCCTGATGATCAACCTCCTCCTTCACATCTGACTCCAGTGATCAATCCAGAGCGTCTAATTTTTTGGGTAATCCCGATGGACGACGTCATCGAATAGGACGTCATCACCACCACCGCCCACAAGTTAATTGTCATTGAGGTTATCAATGGGAAGAACATTAGTAATATGTCCTGTCTGGTAACTTGTCTCGTTCAAAGGATTCACATTGGCAGGTGCACAGGGAGAAACACCATTAAAAAAACTCAGTTGATCTTTAACTGCGGAAACACTTTTGGAAGTCTTTAACTGCATCAAAGTCTGTGGCCTGTGATGTTGGGACAAGTGATAGTCCCTTATTATACAAGAGACAAAATTCACAAATTCTACAGCACAACGGCAGAGTCATGTCTTCAGTGTAAAACTAACAATGACTCAATAATCCTTCTGGGAATGTTATGACGTCATAAAGTTATGGGCGGAGTTAGAAAGTTGGCTGTCAGAAGTACAGTTATACAATGTAAAATTACTTTTAATCTGTCTGTCTGTATATTTCAAAACATGACATTTGAGGGTGCAGTGAGATACCCCAGAGTTGGACGATACTTTTCTCATCAATCATCTTAAATATTATACTTTATTAAAACCTGGAAATCAACCAATCCTCTGTTGTTAATTCAAAAGAAAGGTCAAATGCTTTGTTATCTAAAAGTTTAAAGTGACGGAGAGAAATAAAATGGTGCTGATGCGGGCGCTTGAGATCGGGGTGTGTTCTAGTGGGTCTGGGCAGGTTTGATGTAGTTAATGGAGATGGAGGTGTGTTCTAGTGGGTCTGGGCAGGTGTGATGTAGTTAATGGAGATGGGGGTGTGTTCTAGTGGGTCTGGGCAGGTGTGATGTAGTTAATGGAGATGGAGGTGTGTTCTAGTGGGTCTGGGCAGGTTTGATGTAGTTAATGGAGATGGAGGTGTGTTCCAGTGGGTCTGGGCAGGTGTGATGTAGTTAATGGAGATGGAGGTGTGTTCTAGTGGGTCTGGGCAGGTGTGATGTAGTTAATGGAGATGGAGGTGTGTTCTAGTGGGTCTGGGCAGGTGTGATGTAGTCAATGGAGATGGTGTGTTCTAGTGGGTCTGGGCAGGTGTGATGTAGTTAATGGAGATGGAGGTGTGTTCTAGTGGGTCTGGGCAGGTGTGATGTAGTTAATGTAGATGGAGGTGTGTTCTAGTGGGTCTGGGCAGGTGTGATGTAGTTAATGGAGATGGAGGTGTGTTCTAGTGGGTCTGGACAGGTGTGATGTAGTTAATGGAGATGGTGGTGTGTTCTAGTGGGTCTGGGCAGGTGTGATGTAGTTAATGGAGATGGAGGTGTGTTCTAGTGGGTCTGGGCAGGTGTGATGTAGTCAATGGAGATGGTGTGTGCTAGTGGGTCTGGGCAGGTGTGATGTAGTTAATGGAGATGGAGGTGTGTTCTAGTGGGTCTGGGCAGGTGTGATGTAGTTAATGGAGATGGAGGTGTGTTCTAGTGGGTCTGGGCAGGTGTGATGTAGTTAATGGAGATGGGGTTGTGTTCAAGTGGGTCTGGGCAGGTGTGATGTAGTTAATGGAGGTGTGTTCTAGTGGGTCTTGGCAGGTGTGATGTAGTTAATGGAGGTGTGTTCTAGTGGGTCTGGGCAGGTGTGATGTAGTTAATGGAGATGGAGGTGTGTTCTAGTGGGTCTGGACAGGTTTGATGTAGTTAATGGAGATGGAGGTGTGTTCTAGTGGGTCTGGGAAGGTGTGATGTAGTTAATGGAGCTGGAGGTGTGTTCTAGTGGGTCTGGGAAGGTGTGATGTAGTTAATGGAGATGGAGGTGTGTTCTAGTGGGTCTGGGCAGGTGTGATGTAGTTAATGACGACAGGTGTGATGTAGTTAATGGAGATGGAGGTGTGTTCTAGTGGGTCTGGACAGGTGTGATGTAGTTAATGGAGATGGAGGTGTGTTCTAGTGGGTCTGGGCAGGTGGGATGTAGTTAATGGAGATGGAGGTGTGTTCTAGTGGGTCTGGGCAGGTGTGATGTAGTTAATGGAGATGGAGGTGTGTTCCAGTGGGTCTGGGCAGGTGTGATGTAGTTGATGGAGATGGAGGTGTGTTCTAGTGGGTCTGGGCAGGTGTGATGTAGTTAATGGAGATGGAGGTGTGTTCCAGTGGGTCTGGGCAGGTGTGATGTAGTTAATGGAGATGGAGGTGTGTTCTAGTGGGTCTGGGCAGGTGTGATGTAGTTAATGGAGATGGAGGTGTGTTCTAGTGGGTTTGGGCAGGTGTGATGTAGTTAATGGAGATGGAGGTGTGTTCTAGTGGGTCTGGGCAGGTGTGATGTAGTTAATGGAGCTGGAGGTGTGTTCTAGTGGATCTGGGCAGGTGTGATGTAGTTAATGACGATGGGGGTGTGTTCTAGTGGGTCTGGACAGGTGTTATGTAGTTAGGGAACCTGAAAATGCATGAGAGAATACACACAGGAGAAACGCCGTATCACTGTTCTCACTGTGGAAAGAATTTTACTCAGTTAGGGTCCCTGGTTGGGCATGAGAGAATACACACAGGAGAAGAGCCGTATCACTGTTCTCACTGTGGAAAGAGTTTTAGGTGGTCAGGGAGTCTGAAAACGCATGAGAGAACACACACAGGAGAAAAGCCTTTCCAACATACTAATACACAGGAGGAGAAGACATACCACTGCTCTCATTGTGAAAAGACATTTTCCCAGTCAGAGGACCTGAAAACACATGAGAGAATAGAGAGGCTGTGTTCTGACTTGTGTTTCTGACTGAGAATTTGTCCACGGCCAGGATTCACAGGACCAGGGTGTCCGCTATGGACACCTGGAAGAAATCAGCAGCGGACATTTCTGAAGGTTTATCCAACAGACCTGTACATCCAGGAATGGATCTCTATAATGTGTAACTATTTCTGAAGGTTTATCCAACAGACCTGTACATCCAGGAATGGGTCTCTATAATGTGTAACTATTTCTGAAGGTTTATCCAACAGACCTGTACATCCATGAATGGGTCTCTATAATGTGTAACTATTTCTGAAGGTTTATCCAACAGACCTGTACATCCATGAATGGATCTATAATGTGTAACTATTTCTGATGTATTCCGATGTATTGTTTAATAGATGTACTATGTTAGGTATATTTATCTGTGGTTTTATTTAAACTAATTTTACTGATGCTATTAGATTGTACTATGTTAGGTATATTTATCTGTGGTTTTATTTCAACAGATTTGACTGATGCTATTAGATTGTACTATGTTAGGTATATTTATCTGTGGTTTTATTTCAACAGATTTTACTGATGCTATTAGATTGTACTATGTTAGGTATATTTATCTGTGGTTTTATTTCAACAGATTTTACTGATGCTATTAGATTGCTGGGTGGGGGGAGTTTTATATATACAGAGACTTCAGAAAGTATTCACACCCCTTGACTGGTCCCACATGTTGTTGTGTTACATCCTGAATTTAAAAATTATTTTTATTTAACCAGGTAGACTAGTTGAGAACAAGTTCTCATTTGCAATGACACATACAACAACACAGAGTTACACATGGAATAAACAAAATACAATCAATTATACAGTAGAAAAATCTATATACAGCATGTGCAAATAAGGTAGGATAAGAGAGATAAGGCAATAAATAGACCATGGTGGCGAAGTAATTACAATATAGCAATTAAACACTGGAATGGTAGGGAATGTGAATGTGAATAGCAGAAGATGAATGTCCAAGTAGAGATACTGGGGTTAAATGGATTCAATACCCCATAATGTCAAAGTGCAATTATGTTTTTGGAAATGTTTACAAATTTAATTAAAAGTCTAAATAAGTTCAGGAGTAAAGATTTTGCTTAACAAGTCACATAATAAGTTGCAGGGACTCACTCTGTGTGCAATAATAGTGTTTAACATGATGTCTGAATGACTACCTCATCTCTGTACCCCACACATACAATTATCTGTAATGGCCCTCAGTCGAGCAGTGAATTTCAAACACAGATTCAACCACAAAGACCAGGGAGGTTTTCCAATGCCTCGCAAAGAAGGGCACCTATTGGTAAATGGGTAAAAAAAGCAGACATTGAATATCCCTTTGAGCATGGTGAAGTTATTAATTACACTTTAGATGGTGTATCAATATACCCAGTCACTAACTCAGTTGCTGGAGAGGAAGGAAACCGCTCAGGGATTTCACCATGAGGCCAATGGTGACTTTAAAATAGTTAGTGTTTAATGGTTGTGATAGGAGAAAACTGAGGATGGATCAACAACATTGTAGTTACTCCACAATACTAACCTATATGACAGAGTGAAAAGAAGGAAGCCTGTACAGAATACAAATATTCCAAAACATGTATCCTGTTTGCAATAAGGCACTAAAGTAATACTGAAAAACAATGTGGCAAAGAAATTAACTTTATATCCTGAATACAAAAGCGTTATGTTTGGGGCAAATTCAACACATCACTGACTACATATTTTCAAGCATGGTGGTGGCTGCATCATGTAATGGGTATGCTTGTCATTGACTTACACTAGAGGCGTAACTACAGTCCCTGGTTCTAATCTAATGATCATCAGCTGCATCATTTTATGGTTCTAATCCAGGCAGTATCACTTCCAGGTTAAGCGAGCAGTGTGTCAAGATGTGCAGTGCGGCTTGGCAGGGTCGTGTTTCGGAGGACGCATGGCTCTCGACCTTCGCCTCTCCCCCGAGTCCATAGAGGAGTTGCAATTGGATTTCATGACATTGGTGGAAAAATATATATATAATACACTGGTATTGAAATTAGATTTTTAATCACCTGGAAGATGTGTCAAACCATGTAAACACCTGCAAGACTTCGGTTAGAAGTGAATCACCTGCCTGGACATCCTAAGAAGCACACAGAGACCTGAATTTTGAAGTCGGTTTTATAATACTTGTGAAAACTGACTTCAGGTCATTGAGGGATCTAGTCTAGATTAAACGTCATAGGAAGTTTGATCATGTGGAGGTTTCATTCAAGTCTGTTTAATTAAATAATCTGTTTGTCTTTGACAGGAGAGAGACCAGACTCTCCTTCTGACAGCAGGAAGGGTCCTTCAGGGGAACCAGACCCTGAGACGTCCAAACCAGCAGGACGACATCACTGCTCCCAGTGTGGAAAGAGTTGTACTCAGTTAGGGAGCCTGAAAACACATAAGAGAATACACAACGAAGAGAAGCCTTACCACTGCTCCTTGTGTGGAAAGAGTTTTAGGTGGTTAGGGAGCCTGAAGGAGCATGAGAGAACACACACAGGAGAAAAGCCTTACCAATGTTCCCATTGTGGAAATCATTTTGTCCAGTTAGGAAACCTGAAACCAGCATGAGAGAACACACACAGGAAAAAAGATGCACCACTGCTCCCAGTGTGGAAAGAGATTTACCTGGGTTAAGGTACCTAAAAAAGACTTGTGTTTTTGACTGAGAATGTGTGTTTTATTTTGGACTGTCAAAATTGAGTTTACTTAGTGTAATGTTAGTGTACTGTTTTTTAAAATTGCGATTAATCCATTGTCTGAAAGGGTTAAAAACACACTGAAAACATCCTAAATACATACTATATACCGCTGCACTCTACAACGTCATGTAAAAACAAGATGTCATGAAGGTTAAATAAAGTCTGCTTTATCAATGGAACATATTGTGACCCGTCATGGAGGTTAAATAAAGTCTGCTTTATCAATGGAACATATTGTGACCCGTCATGGAGGTTAAATAAAGTCTGCTTTATCAATGGAACATATTGTGACCCGTCATGGAGGTTAAATAAAGTCTGCTTTATCAATGGAACATATTGTGACCCGTCATGGAGGTTAAATAAAGTCTGCTTTATCAATGTAACATATTGTGACCCGTCCACTGTGGGGCGCTGTAGAGTCATAATATCCATAACAAATACAGGTCAAACAGGGAAATGGTTCACATCGTTTTTCCACCATTCATTTTTCCCACAGGGCTGTGTTTTGTTTAGGCTCACCCTGGTGTGACGTTTTGATAACCATGTAAATCTCTCTAGGACAAGGTGACTGAGGGTGAATGTACACTAGATAAATAGCGGTAAACTGCTGTGTGCCGCTTAGGCCGCCCGTTGTGACTCCGTCAAGAATTCAGCAGAGCAAGTTTGTATGAAGGTCTGGTTATTAAATGGGTACATAGTTCAATAGTAATATCCTCTAAAACGCTCTGGGGACAGACTTTGCTGCCCTGTTTCCAGTTGTCCACATGGCTGGGAGAACCTATTCAAGTAAGTAAATAGATTTGGAAAATGTAAAAACAACGATGTATTATTAGCTAACTAGCTACAGTGCAGGCTAACTCAAATGAGCTGCTAAATGAGCTAGCTAGCTGTCTAACCAACTTCACATACTGTATAGATAGATAGCTAAGTGAATTAAATATCATCAGCTGTCTAACTTCATATTAGCTAGCTATCTTGATGTATTTATCACTGTAAAAAACAAACTCAAAATGCATTTGTAGGTAGCTAGCTAACAGCCATGGAGGAGGGTGAAAGGATAGCAGCCCCTACTGTCAGTGAGAGAGGAGGCTATTCTGGATAGGGCAGGTACTTTTGTGTAGTTCCTGTCCCTAGAAGTGAGGACGGAGATAATAGTAACATAATATTCAGTGTGGTGTAATTTGACTGTAATGAAGTCTGTTTCTTGTGAGGTTTTCTGTCCTCAGATAAAGAGCTCTATGAAAGCCAGTCTACATATGAAGAGGTCCCAATGAAGAGCAGTGGTTCTCAGTCCTGGGGACTCAAAGAGGCACATTGTTGTTTTTGCCTCAGCACTGCACAGCTGATTCAAATGATCAACTCATCATCAAGCTTCAAGTGGTATTTATGTATTCATTTGTGATGCTGTCCTTGATATGATCCTGTTATTGTCACATGCTACACATGTACATATGTGTGCCCATGCATCTATCAATCCAATGTTATCATGATTTGTTATCAGGGATATTATACTTTAGTAATCCACAATGACCTGGTGATGGGTCTAATAATCTAATAATTAATAATAATAATCTAATAATAGCTATCTAATAATAACTATCTAATAATAGTCTAATAATTAAATTGTCTTCCATATTCCTACAGATACCTTGTAACTGGAGATTCCTTCAAAACGATTGCCTACAGTTACCGTGTAGGGCACTGCAAGGTTGGGTGACCAGGGTCATCTGGGACTGCCTCCTGGAGGAATTCAGGTGTGTGAAGGCTACCTGTGTCCTGCGTAACTTCATGAGGATGGACACGAGGACCAGGAGGGGATCTGCAGCTCGCCGCCGTGTCCCAGAGGGGGAGTCTGCTGCTCTGCAGGATGTTTCAAGGATGGGGTCCCACAACGCAGCAAGAGAGGCAATCCGTGTGCAGGAGATCTTCACCTCCTACTTCTTCAAAGAGGTTGCTGTTCCCTAGCAACACCATAGACTACACTATGCTCAACCAAAGGCTCTTTTAAGAGGGTACTGTTCCCTGGCAACACCATAGACTACACTATGCACAACCAAAGACTCTTAAAAGAGGGTGCTGTTCCCTAGCAACACCATAGACTACACTATGCACAACCAAAGGCTTTGCCATTCACATTGCAATAAGAGTATTCTTCCATTTACTTAGCTATGTCAACTGCAGTTATTCAATTCACAGTTTCTCTCCCTTTGATTTCTACTTCTCAGGTGAGGGTGCTGTTTAGGTAAGGGTGTGATGTCTGTGCAAAAACAAAACAGGCTATCTTAAATCACTAATATTGAAAAAAAATTGAACAATTGGACACCCTATAACACACACCTACACACTCATGTATCAATCTGATTGATGGATTGTGTTGTGCAGTAAACAGGTTCAGGTGTATAACTGTGGCTCCTTCCACCTTCAAAGAATAGGCAAGAGGGCCAACCATGGAGAATAGTAAGACACTATATAACTACACTATATTGTTTGTCCTCATGTGTCCGTTCATGTTTTTCAGCATAAAGTACTCTGCAGCCACTTAGTGTGGTGTGGACACCAGGTGAGGCCACACACAGATTCCTGTTGAACACTGTCGCTTTAACTACCTTATTTTCTCAATAAGTCTCTCTCCTTCACTTCATCCCTCTCTCCCCTTCTCCCTAAATCCTCTAGGTTATAGCAGCTGTCGGTGAACCCCTCCTGCATCTGGACTGGCTATATAGAGGGCACAGCATGATCAGAGGTGAGAGGTCACTTGGTCAGGACAACAGGAAGTATTATTAAAGAGATGCTTTACATTGAAATACAGATAGATGCAGTAGTCCCAGAGTTAATGATCCCAGGTCAGTTTATATTATACAGGAAGTATTATTAAAGAGATGCTTTACATTGAAACACAGACAGAGATGCAGTAGTCCCAGAGTTAATGATCCCAGGTCAGTTTATATTATACAGGAAGTATTATTAAAGAGATGCTTTACATTGAAATACAGATAGATGCAGTTAATGATCCCAGGTCAGTTTTGCATTTCACCTCCTGATTGATGACTAACAATGTCAGAATAAAAACACAAGGGTTAAACATGCTCTCTCTCTCCATCTGTCTCTCGTCTGCAGATATGTTTTGATGTGAGAGGATGCCAACCCCCAGTCCCATCATCGCCACCTCACCCTCTTTTAAGATAACCTTTAGGCCGATGTGAGACACTATTATGTAATTGTGATGAACTGAGAGAATATTTAGGTAGCACTGTGATTCATTAATCATGTGCTGCCTTCCCTGCTCCTATGTGCTTACCTCTTTCCCTTTCTGTCTTTTACACCTCTCTCTCCTCCTCTTTCTTCCTCTGTTTTTATAATACACAACAGATGTGCATTGAAGTACAGATTGAACTTGTATTTATAACACTTGGATAATGAGCTTTTCAATCAAGCGTTTCACATTCTCTACTGGTTGAAATGAAGTGTAATGTGATGAAATACTCCACCTATCCTGTGTTTATCAGATCAATGCAGATGAAGGGCATTAGATGTTGAGATGAACCGGTGTTAGAGTATTTACATGATGCATAGGAAGTGTAGTGTTCTGTTTTTAACATTATATTTCTGTATATATGAATTAACTAGTTAAATCCTGTTTCTAGTCTATTATATACAATTTACATTTACATTTAAGTCATTTAGCAGACGCTCTTATCCAGAGCGACTTACAAATTGGTGCATTCACCTTATGACATCCAGTGGAACAGCCACTTTACAATAGTGCATCTAAATCTTTTAAGGGGGGGGGGGGGGGGGGTCAGAAGGATTGCTTTATCCTATCCTAGGTATTCCTTAAAGAGGTTACAATGTGTAACCATTGATGTCCCTGGACCAAGATTGGTAAACACTGTTGAAGTGTATAATTGTAATACATACATGCAGACACAGCGTCATTCAAAGACTGGAATTTAACACTCCTGGTATTGGATATGACTGAAAAATAATCTCAAAGACATTCATACCTAAACTGCACCTTTATTTGCCAAGGTAGAGTACATGATCAGTGAATATATTAAATGTACAGGCTACAATGTGGGGATCTCATGCATGGTAATAACTACATATACGACTTGCATCCTTGGCACAACATATTATATTCTACTCAATCCATAGGCTTCATTAATGTCATTCAGGCTGTTTTGAAGTTGATACAACTGGCTATGATAGCTGAGGTTCATAGCTAGGTTCTGAACTAATATGTATACCAAACGTTTGGGTCTATACACAGATCGGCTAAATAGCTAGCTACACATCCATGGGCATACAGGGATTTTAAATCATCCACTGCACAATAAGCAAGAACATAGCTAGCTACGTGATTTCACCTATCTGCATGGCAAATATCAGCAAGGAAAGCTTACAAAATTGTACATTCAATTTGCAGTAAAATCTTCAGCTAGCTAGATTCTATACATCCACTGTTTCCCAAAACGACAGTCTGGTTTGTTGGTTGTTTCAGGAGTTCCTAAAACAACCAGAATTACAATTTCATACTCATGTCACAACACCCATAAAGCTAACCAGCTATCTGGCTAATGTTAGCTAGTCAGCTAGCTGGCTAATGTTAGCTAGTCAGCTAGCTGGCTAATGTTAGCTAGTCAGCTAGCTGGCTAATGTTAGCTAGTCAGCTAGCTGGCTAATGTTAGCTGGTTAATGTTAGCTAGTCAGCTAGCTGGCTAATGTTAGCTAGTCAGCTAGCTGGCTAAATCACGATTTTCGTAAATTAACTATGATTTACAAAAATGCATAATCGTTTGTCTCTACATGAACTAACATTCCTGTCAACTGTACATGTTTTTGCATGATTAGTTATGACTTTATAATCCCTTACATTTGCTTCCATCCTAGTATTTCTGTCCGCCATCTTTGATTCAGTTCTGTGTAGGGGTTCCCCTCTCTTCTAGTATTTCTGTCCGCCATCTTTGATTCAGTTCTGTGTAGGGGTACCCTTCTCTCCTAGTATTTCTGTCCGCCATCTTTGATTCAGTTCAGTTCTGTGTAGGGGTACCCCTCTCTTCTAGTATTTCTGTCCGCCATCTTTGATTCAGTTCAGTTCTGTGTAGGGGTACCCCTCTCTTCTAGTATTTCTGTCCGCCATCTTTGATTCAGTTCAGTTCTGTGTAGGGGTACCCCTCAATTCTAGTATTTCTGTCCGACATCTTTGATTCAGTTCAGTTCTGTGTAGGCGTACCCCTCTCTCATAGTATTTCTGTTCGCCATCTTTGATTCAGTTCAGTTCTACTATATCTTTGCTGAAGAAAGTCTAACAGTCACTAGGGCAGCAGCAGCCTCCACCGGCCCGGTAAAAAGTTTAAAATGAGATGGAACGGTTGACAAAAAAAAAAAAATACAGAAAAAATATATTGACTGATATTGATTTATTTAGGGGGGGGGGCTAATTCATATTTTAGTTCTAGCGACGTCCCTGATTCCTACCCTTTAACTTTTTGTCTGAAAATAAAATATACGTTTTACTCAATTGTGTTGCCCACTCCAGTCAGCATATAGCGGTCTGCGACTTTAAGGCAATGCTGTTAGTGTGACGTATAATCTAGTGGACGGAACGCTTCTTTCAACAGCAGCAACAGACAGTCAGCCACCTCGGTAGCTTGCTAGACAAAATAGCTGAACCAATAAAGCTCTTTAGACGCTTTAGTATATATTAGCCACTGTGTTTTAAACCCTCGTCTGTCGTCTAGTTAGTTATCCGATTTAATTTCATATTTACGGTGTTGTTATTATTCCGTTAGCGGGCTGGTTAAGTTAGCATTAGCCTAGCTAGCTAACATCCCCGACCATGCGGTCACTAAGCTACTCCCGTGCTAAAGGAGAGGAGGATATCACAGTAAAACAAGAAGTAGAGGATGAGGCCATTACTGTGAAAGAAGAGGAAGAAGCGTTCAGAGTGAAAGAGGGGGAGATGACCGTTACATCGAAAAAGGAGGAGGAAGAAGAGAAGGAAACTGGACTTCTGGGCCCGGTTTCCCAAACGCATCTTAAGGTGTCCGATGGTTCTAACGGTGAACTTAGCCATAAGATGGTTTTGAGAAGCCGTTCCCTGATTAACACTCATAAGTACCTTCTAAAAAACAGAGGCACAAACTCTGCAGTTGTTGAGCTGATGTTTGGTGTTAAACACGTGCCTCATGAGCTTAGTTCAACTGTTGTACCCCATCAGAACCCCAAATAAGCTGTTTTTACTCCAATGTTTAGAAACAATGTAAATCAACACTGTATAGCCTCAACATGGTTAAAACATGGTTAAAACTATAATGTTGATACCATGTATAGTCAGTCCTTGCATCCATTGGTCTGTCTATGAATTTGAGAGTAGTTACATTTCTCCAACCCCATCATCATCTTATTAGCAAAACAGTGGTGGAATTACAGCTTTGTTATTGTTTCAACTGCAGATTGGTTGTTTGTTGTGTGGCTTTTTTAAAGAGACAACCTAGGATTTAAACAGAAACAAAATGGCTGCCCAGAGACTTGGTTTGGTAAACAGCTGAGGGATGGGGGTTGTAGAAATGTAACCACTCTCACATTCATAGAGAAAGCTATTGTATCAACCTTAACTTCTTTGGGCTGCAGTCCTAACGGTTGTCAGGAGCCAGGTCATTTACGCAGGTCATTTACGCAGGTCATTTACGCAGGTCGTCAGGAGCCAGGTCATTTACCCAGGTCGTCAGGAGCCAGGTCATTTACCCAGGTAGTCAGGAGCCAGGTCATTTACCCAGGTAGTCAGGAGCCAGGTCATTTACCCAGGTAGTCAGGAGCCAGGTCTTTTACCCAGGTCGTCAGGAGCAAGGTCATTTACCCAGGTCATTTACCCAGGTCGTCGGGAGCCAGGTCATTTACCCAGGTCGTCAAGAGCCAGGTCATTTACCCAGGTCGTCAAGAGCCAGGTCATTTACCCAGGTCGTCAGGAGCCAGGTCATTTACCCAGGTCATTTACCCAGGTCGTCGGGAGCCATGTCATTTACCCAGTTCATTTTCCCAGGTCGTCAGGAGCCAGGTCATTTACCCAGGTCGTCAGGAGCCAGGTCATTTACCCAGGTCGTCAGGAGCCAGGTCATTTACCCAGGTCGTCAGGAGCCAGGTCATTTACCCAGGTCGTCAGGAGCAAGGTCATTTACCCAGGTCATTTACCCAGGTCGTCAGGAGCCAGGTCATTTACCCAGGTTCACAGGAGCCAGGTCATTTACCCAGGTTGTCAGGAGCCAGGTCATTTACCCAGGTCGTCAGGAGCCAGGTCATTTACCCAGGTAGTCAGGAGCCAGGTCATTTTCCCAGGTAGTCAGGAGCCAGGTCATTTTCCCAGGTAGTCAGGAGCCAGGTCATTTACCCAGGTAGTCAGGAGCCAGGTCATTTTCCCAGGTCGTCAGGAGCCAGGTCATTTACCCAGGTCGTCGGGAGGCAGGTCATTTACCCAGGTCATAAGGAGCCAGGTCATTTACTCAGGTAGTCAGGAGCCAGGTCATTTACCCAGGTCGTCAGGAGCCAGGTCATTTACCCAGGTTCACAGGAGCCAGGTCATTTACCCAGGTCGCCAGGTCATTTACCCAGATCGTCAGGAGCCAGGTCATTTACCTAGGTCATCAGGACCCAGGTAATTTACCCAAGTCATCAGGAGCCAGGTCATTTACCCAGGTCGTCAGGAGCCAGGTCATTTACCCAGGTTGTCAGCAGCCAGGTCATTTACCCAGGTCGTCAGGAGCCAGGTCATTTACCCAGGTAATTTGCCCAGGTTGTCAGGAGCCAGGTCATTTACCCAGGTCATCAGGAGCCAGGTCATTTACCCAGGTAGTCAGGAGCCAGGTCATTTACCCATGTCGTCAGGAGCCAGGTCATTTACCCAGGTCATCAGGAGCCAGGTCATTTACCCAGGTCATCAGGAGCCAGGTCATTTACCCAGGTTGTCAGGAGCCAGGTCATTTACCCAGGTCATTTACCCAAGTCATCAGGAGTCAGGTCATTTACCCAGGTCGTCAGGAGCCAGGTCATTTACCCAGGTCCTCAGGAGCCAGGTCATTTACCCAGGTCATTTACCCAGGTCATCAGGAGCCAGGTCATTTACCCAGGTCGTCAGGAGCCAGGTCATTTACCCATGTCATCAGGAGCCAGGTCATTTACCCAGGTAGTCAGGAGCCAGGTCATTTACCCATGTCGTCAGGAGCCAGGTCATTTACCCAGGTCATCAGGAGCCAGGTCATTTACCCAGGTCATCAGGAGCCAGGTCATTTACCCAGGTTGTCAGGAGCCAGGTCATTTACCCAGGTCATTTACCCAAGTCATCAGGAGTCAGGTCATTTACCCAGGTCGTCAGGAGCCAGGTCATTTACCCAGGTCCTCAGGAGCCAGGTCATTTACCCAGGTCATTTACCCAGGTCATCAGGAGCCAGGTCATTTACCCAGGTCGTCAGGAGCCAGGTCATTTACCCATGTCATCAGGAGCCAGGTCATTTACCCAGGTCATTTACCCAGGTCGTCAGGAGCCAGGTCATTTACCCAGGTCGTCAGGAGCCAGGTCATTTACCCAGGTCGTCAGGAGCCAGGTCATTTACCCAGGTCCTCAGGAGCCAGGTCATTTACCCAGGTCGTCAGGAGCCAGGTCATTTACCTAGGTCATCAGGAGCCAGGTCATTTACCCAGGTCATTTACCCAAGTCATCAGGAGCCAGGTCATTTACCCAGGTCGTCAGGAGCCAGGTCATTTACCCAGGTCCTCAGGAGCCAGGTCATTTACCCAGGTCATTTACCCAGGTCGTCAGGAGCCAGGTCATTTACCCAGGTCCTCAGGAGCCAGGTCATTTACCCAGGTCGTCAGCAGCCAGGTCATTTACCCAGGTCCTCAGGAGCCAGGTCATTTACCTAGGTCATTTACCCAGGTCGTCAGGAGCCAGGTCATTTACCCAGGTCCTCAGGATCCAGGTCATTTACCCAGGTCGTCAGGAGCCAGGTCATTTACCTAGGTCATCAGGAGCCAGGTCATTTACCCAGGTCATTTACCCAGGTTGTCAGGAGCCAGGTCATTTACCCAGGTCCTCAGGATCCAGGTCATTTACCCAGGTCGTCAGGAGCCAGGTCATTTACCTAGGTCATCAGGAGCCAGGTCATTTACCCAGGTCATTTACCCAGGTTGTCAGGAGCCAGGTCGTCAGCAGCGGTCACCAAGTCAAGATTCACATCCCCATTGCCAAATGTGGTCAATTTCTTTCATATCAAATTAGGACAGACAAACTTATCACACAAGTCAGAGTTATTCTTAAACTAAATCTTTATTCACTTATTAATAAGGGAGCAGGTCAATACAACACGCAAATATAAAGTTAATCAATTGAGTGCTGTACGATGATGGCTGGTTGACAAATCACCCCCAGATGATTCGTTGAGAGCCACAAGACAGAAGTACAAAGGTCTTTCAACCTACATGACGAACAACAGATGTATAGAACGGGTCACAAGGTTAAGATTTGTATGAAAGATACTAATAATTCTCCGCAGACAGTATCTGCTGTAAAAACAGTACTCTTTGTGTAGAGACCAGGATCTGGCCCTGGGGTCATCTCTCCCTGGTACCATATAGAACAGAAACATTAACTCATGCTCTGGAATGCGGTCTCTTTAGGTTTTATTACCCAAAAGACATTATAAATCTCCCGTCAGTGTTTTCTCCCAGAGGCCCATCTAGTCTAGGACATCTAGTGGAAGACGTATGAAGTGCATGTATACTAATACATATCAAGCACATTTATAGGCAGGCCCTAGAACAGAGCATTGATTTCAGATTTTCCACTTCCTGTCTAGAAGTTTGCTGCAAAATGAGTTCTGTTTCACTCACAGATATAATTCAAAAGGTTTTAGAAACTAGAGTGTTTTCTATCCAATAGTAATAATAATATGCATATTGTACGACCAAGAATTGAGTACGAGGCCGTTTGAAATGGGCACCTTTTATCCAGGCTACTCAATACTGCCCCTGCAGCCCAAACAGGTTAAGACACATGTCAAATATTGAACATTCATTACAGACGTCATTGTTTGTACAACATCATGGCTACGCTGTTGACATCACCTTTTTACAGTGCATTTTTGCTGTTGTGGGCCTTAAACCACCTGTTTGACTTTTTGTTCACACAGGAGAGATACAGGACTATCGTGGATCCTCTGGGGAGCCTCAACAACAACATGATGCTGAAGAGGCAGAGAAGAGGCTCTCCACATCAGAACACCTCAAGAAACACCAGCAGAGACCCACAGGGAAGAAATCTCACTGCTGCTCTGACTGTGGGAAGAGATTCACCTCATCAGGCATTAAAATTCATCAGAGAATCCACACAGGAGAGAAACCTTATAGCTGTGATCAATGTGGGAAGAGTTTTGGTCAATCTGGAGCGCTGACAGTGCACCAGAGAATACACACAGGAGAGAAATCTTATAGCTGTGGTCAATGTGGGAAGAGTTTTGGTCAATCTGGAGAGCTGACAGTGCACAAGAGAATACACACAGGAGAGAAATCTTACAGCTGTGATCAATGTGGAAAGAGTTATTCTACACCTGGCTCTCTGGCTCTGCACCAGAGAACACACACAGGAGAGAAACCTTATAGCTGTGGTCAATGTGGGAAGAGTTTTGTTCGATCTTGCCATCTGGTATCACACCAGAGAATACACACAGGAGAGAAACCTTATAGCTGTGGTCAATGTGGGAAGAGTTTTTATTCTTCAGGCTATCTAACTATACACCAGAGAACACACACAGGAGAGAAACCTCTTAGCTGTGACCAGAGATAATCTGATAAAAGATCTCTGATGAAGTATCAGAAAATGTATATATGAAGGAGTTGTTTCATGATATCAATGAATTAATGTCACAATGTAGAATGTTTTAACATTGTAGTAGGAGTGTTTTAATGTCTCAATGTAGAATGTTTTAATATATAGCATATTAATATACTCTGCAGTCAGTCAGTCACAATGTAGAACCCTAAACGTTTGCCCCCTTATCAATTGGTTTCAACATGATATGGATATTAGCCTCCGGGGGGAAATCCAGGCTCTGAATTGAAAGAGTACTATTTATGTGATTTAACACAAAGTGACTAACAAAAAAAGAGTTGTCCTCTAACCAGTGATGTACACATTATTCCCAGAATCAACTGATTTCAACATAATATCGATGAGTTATGACAAATAAGTGTTGTGTTCCTTTGTTTAGCGACCCCTAAATTTAAATGCATCACTCCAATATGTAGCTGACTGTCTTCTGCAGGTTGTCCTCTAACCAGTGAGCAAAAAGATATCTCCCATTTCCATGTTTTTTTGTTGTTAGTTAGTTTCAACAGCACGAACTAATCGATATCCGTGATTTATTGCTACTTGTCAAAACAACAGTGTTTTTGGTGCTTGTGCAGTTTATAAGGAGCTTGTTTTAAAAAAGACAATTATTGTGGCAGATGTTTGTGTATATACCACATGTTAGGGTTTCAATTGATCCCAAACTGTTTCTGCATATTGGTTATTGATTTGGACACGTTTAAACTGTGTTTTGACATTGGGCTATCCCACCTAGCAAAATGTCATTGAAAAGCCGTTGAAAATAATACTATGCAATCAAATATTTCATGTAACATTTAGTAATGAAAATTATTCATGCAACCAACTGACGTTTTTTGGGGTTCACTTATATTGACATTGTTGCCCTGTTTTTAGAATATCAGGGTTAATTCTCACATGTGCCAACCCAAATGTACTAGAGCATGACATTGGGGACTGGGCCCCGATCCAACAACATGCCTATCTAGTGAACCCTGAGAAGAGAGAGAAGCTCTGCAGTGAGGTGGAAAGTTACTAGGGATATTGCAGGAGTTTCCTCTTGAAATCAGACATGTCCGTGGTGAGAACAACCTGGATGCTGATTGTCTCAAGGGGGGCTGTCAAAATGTTTTGTGTTTAGCCAGTGCATTGCCATGGATCACAGTTTATTTTTAGTGCACGTTTTTCCGTATTGGAGATGAGTTTTGTTTGGGCTCGTTCCAAGGGGACGAGAGTTCTAGAAGTGAGTGAGTTTTAGGAAGACGAGAGTTCTAGAAGCTATAGAAAGAAAAATCTTTGTGGGAATAATAAAAAATAAATATTGTTTTTAATTGTTGTTTGCCAGTAGACAGACACCATGTTTATATTGGTGATGGTGAAGTGGAATGGAAGTTGTTTTCTGTTGTTGGTGAGCAAACTCTTAAGGTGTTAGTTAGTCTTTGGTTTTTCCATTTATGTTTTGAGGTTGGACTTTAGCACGTCTAGCTCGTTAGCACGTAGGACGCACTGATTGGTGTCACCCTGTTAGTCAGTATTTGTTACACCTGTGCTGGCTTGTCCATCTCGTTAGTGGGAAGGTGTTTCACCTGAGCAGGTCCAGGTTATATTTAAGAGTGTCTGGCCCAGTGCCTCAGTTGTCTTGATAGATGTGGAGAGTCAACACCTTTAGTTGCTCCACTTTTTGGTTTACTTCCTGTCTTTAAGTTTGGTGTGGGTTTTTCTTTTGTTTGCCTCTTCTTGGGCAGATTTAGTGGGTCTCATGGTTGGTGTCTTTTAGGTCCCAGTTGTTGTTACTAGTCAACTTTCAGTGGACACCCCCATAGTGTCTTTGAGAACCCCTCCTAAAAAACAAGCTTATATTTTGGGTTGGATATTGCATCCAATTAGTGTTTTAATCAATGGCATTTCCTTAGAATGCTCATTGGTCTTTCAGTTGTTAATCTTCTGTTTTTTTTATCCTGTTATTTTTGTGTACTAAATATTTGTTTATTTTCATTGTTTTCTCCTGTGAAGCCATTGTGTTGCATCCATGTCTGAAATGTGCTGTATAAATAAAGCTTGATATGATTTCAACAAATGAACCCAATGACTGATCAATCAACAGACCCTCCATCTTAGTATGAAAAACAGTATCAATCCCACTTTTCCAGCCTGCTGAAGGCGTGGTGGAGTGGTAAACACCACCCCCGGCTCTACCAGGGGCTTGAGGTGGTCTCCCACAGCTCTGCTGGTGGAGTGGTAAACACCACCCCCGGCTCTACCAGGGGCTTGAGATCTACCAGGATGGGCCTTTGACAGTCTGGATGCAGTCAGGCCACTGAATATAAATAAGCAATGTGAAGAGATGGGGTGAATGAGTGGGGAAAAGTACATTTGACACAAATTACCTTCATAATATCAAAGAACAAATGTGTGTGCCTGAGGAGAAATGAACTTTCCTACAGCCAAAAGGGGTGAGAAATTACACATCCTTGGGACGTCCCTAGCCCGTTGAAGTTGACATTTAAAAGTATTTTCAGGTAGAGATAAGGTTAGGGTTTAGGGTAGGGATGTCCCAAGGATCCCGGATAGCTTTGACCATTGTGCATTCTTCTGTCTCTTTTACATAGCAGGTGATGGGTTCTGACTTCTGTACTTGAAAATATGAAATATCCTTATTATGTGAAATTGAATGAAACAATAATGTATGTTGATGCTAATATGATGTACAATATTCCATGATGTTTCTATATGATAACAATAGAGTAATATATTTAATATGATGTACAATATTCCATGATGTTTCTATATGATAACAATAGAGTAATATATTTAATATGATGTACAATATTCCATGATGTTTCTATATGATAACAATAGCGTAATATATTTAATTTGCCATATACTATTTAACAGTTTCACTAATACATTTTTATTAACTTAATTATGATTCAACGTCAGTTCACCGTCTCACCTCATACTGTATTGGAGCAGCAGCAGCTGACTGCCCGGTTCAACATCAGTTCACCGTCTCACCTCATACTGTATTGGAGCAGCAGCAGCTGACTGCCCGGTTCAACATCAGTTCACCGTCTCACCTCATACTGTATTGGAGCAGCAGCAGCTGACTGCCCGGTTCAATGTCAGTTCACCGTCTCACCTCATACTGTATTGGAGCAGCAGCAGCTGACTGTCCGGTTCAACGTCAGTTTACCGTCTCACCTCATACTGTATTGGAGCAGCAGCAGCTGACTGCCCAGTTCAACGTCAGTTCACCGTCTCACCTCATACTGTATTGGAGCAGCAGCAGCTGACTTGATCGTTGATGCTAATCATCATGTTTTGAATCTGAGAGTAAATAGAGCCGACTACACCTCTAAAAATGAAGGGTTCAACTGGAGTTGTTCTCAGATCCCCTAAGAACCGTAGGGTTCTTGGTCAATGAAAAACAGCCCCAAAAGGTTCTTCAAAGAACTTGTTAGAAGGTGGGTTCATCGAGGAACCTCCGTTGTTGCTGGACTTCTTCCGGGAACTTCGCAATTACAACTGAAAACGATGGTGACAAGTTTGGATGCGACAACAGTTAAAAAGGTTAAGTTGGGTTGATGTTTGGTTCTGAATATGTCTAGAAATAATTTATATAATAATATAACATACTAATAATGAATAACGAAGACAATGATGGTTTTCTGTGAATATCTTCCATAACGTTACTATAGCTAATTACCGTAAATATTAGAAAGCCGGGTTTGACCGTCGGCGTTGTTTGAGCTACAGTACAGTACCGTTATCTAGCTAGCTAACGTTATGTCCTAACTAGGCACAACTAGGTTTGGATTATTTCCCTCAACTATATTCTTTCTCATATATTGTATATCGTTTCCATAAAGCCAACATGGCTTTACACTCATTAACGTAAGTTTCCAATCTAGAGCAGTTCTCACTTTTGTGATAATGAACTAGCTAACGTTAACTAACTAACTAACTAAGGACGGTGACCTGTCCAGACGAGATGTTACAACGAACTGAATCGTCAATGGAGGTCTTCCTCTTTATATAGCCTGCTACAGCATGCAATACTATTAACTCACAAGGGGGCATAACGTTACATGGACAATACTATCCCATTTTGGAAACGTTACATGGACAATACTATCCCATTTTGGTAACTTTACATGTACAATACTATCCCATTTTGGAAACGTCACATGGACAATACTATCCCATTTTGGAAACGTTACATGTACAATACTATCCCATTTTGGAAATGTTACATGGACAATACTATCCCATTTTGGAAACGTTACATGTACGCCCCCTTGTGGAGGGAAATTAATATCTTAGATGGTAGCTGTAGATGGGATTCAAATGCATAATGGTATTAATACAGTGTCTAGACTACCTCTTTTGTATAAATGCCCTTCAGAATCCAAACACAGCATTGCCACGCAGCAAAATGTTGCGTATAATCTTTCAAGTCAGCCTGATAAAATATTGAACAATTTGTGAACAAAGATATCTTGAAATGTGATATTAGGCCTGTATGGCAGTACTGTTACTGTATGGCAGTACTGTGTTGGCTAGTGCTTCTCCAATATGTTCTTCTATTTTACATTACATTGTATGTCGATGCCATTTATCTTTCAATATTTATTTAATATATATATTTAAATGCTTGTAAGACTATTCTTTGACACATTTTCTCTTCCTTTGAAATTCTTATAGGACAGAACATGGACACAATGCAATTGGGATCAAGAAGAAGGTACAGATATGTTGTAGGACAGCTGCATTTGAAGTGTACATTTAACCTACATAGCAGTCAATACAAACGGAAATCTATTAGCATACAAATGTGTACAAATGATCTTTTCAGATCTTCTCAGAAATGCATAAAGTCCATGGAATGGATATAGACAAAAATATAATTCAAGGACTATCAGAGGTAGAGAGGCGAGGCAGGGGTGAGGACATCATCCTGCTATTTTGACAGTCCCTGAAGGACAATACAGAAGAGGGATTTGCTCTTATTCCTTCCCTTTCTCTAATGTATTTTGTAATAAAATGATCAAGTGTAGTAAGATCATTGCTTTACTTTACTAGGACTGGAGACCACAGCAGCGATTCTGCTCTTGCCCTACCTCTTCAATGAGGACCCGAGTGGCCTTTATGTCCGTGACAAGGTATGCCTATGCACCAATCATCTGTTTCTTCATAAACATAGGTGTGCATGCTTATATAAAACTACAGCTGAACATTTGTTATGTTCTTTGTTAATTGTATGTGTATTAATCTTTTCTTACTTTTGTTGACACAGATTTCACCGCTCTTCACTCCTTTACTGCACATCGGTGGAAATCCATTTCACCATGAGAGTGAAATCCCGCTGGCCTTTGATGAGGAGAACATCCACGCCCTCGAGGACGTCTCCATGGGACTTGCGGCTCTGCTATTTTTTTAATAAATTTCCCCAAAATGTCAGAAAAACACTTATGTTGTTAAGTTACTGTGTTCTGGGGAGAAGAGAAGTTGGGGTGAAGTTGCCAGGGCCGGTCATAAAGATGGCAAAATTCCTAACATAAGTGTATACGATATACACACTAAAGCTGAAAAATCTGTATTTAGCATCAAGTCTACAATATTGTTAGTTTACCTATGATTAATTTTTAATGTATGTTGTTTTTATTGTACATCATTATTTTAGATTTTTTTTAAATGTCGTGAAAAGCACTATACAAAGTAAATGTATTATTTATTATGGTCTGACATGTCTGCAGAAATGTTGCAATTTTGTAATGTGTTTTGTTTGGTAAATTGTTTGGTAAATATTAATTCACATTTGTGGTGCCACTAAATAAACAATGAATTATTTAAATCAATATTGTTATTAAAATATGTTTTTGTAATGCAGAGAGGGTGGACAGGGAGTTAAAAAATGAACCCCAAAAGATTCTTTGAGGAACCATTATAAGGGGTTCTTCAAATAACTTATAGGGGTTCCCACAAAAGGTTCTTCAAATAACTTTTAGGGGTTCCCCCACAGTTTCAATTTGAAGAACCCCTAAAGGACACTCCAGTAACCTTTACTTTTTAGAGTGTATATTGATAAAACTCACCTTGTCCGAGAGACATTTACATAGTTATACACTGCCCGATTTGTGATTACTATTTTGGGGCGAAATAGCGGCCACAACAGACAGACCTGATATCGCCCATAATTCGACGTCCTTGGACGTCACGTGCTGACTGGGTATGACCAAAGTTATTTTATTTAGCTACACTTTGCAGTACATTTTTACACTATAATAAATGTTTCTGACGCCACATAGCCCGTTTTCAAAGGGAGCCGTTGGTTTTTAGATGCAGTCGCTTTTTAGCTTTTTGTCTTAAAGTATTTTCTCAACTGCGATACCAACTCCAGTCAGCAGATGGCGATGTGCGTCTTTCAGGTGATTCTGCCACTGTGACGTATAATCTAGTGGACGGGACGCTTCTTCGACATCAACAGCTAGTCAGCCACCTTGGTTCACTAACTTTATGGAAAAAGGTTTATTCAATAAATCTTGCAACTCCTCCCATACTGGAAAATACAGGAATACACACTCAAGAGCCTCCTGACTGGGCCCTGTTTACACCTCCAAGGTGCCCCCCTCACACAGGAATACACACTCAGAGCCTCCTGACTGGGCCCTGTTTACACCTCCAAGGTGCCCCCTTCACACAGGAATACACACTCAGAGCCTACGAGGCTTTTCTAACTACTACACTTTGCGTGTTTCCCTCACCTCTTTAAAAAAAAAAAAAAAGGTTTGAGATTTTGTATCGACTCGGCTCACTGCCTCTCAGATCAAAGGTGGGTCCATCTGCTCCGTTCCCGAAGTGTGGTCTCCCTGAGATCCCAAGTTAGAAGGATCCCTCGTGCACCATTTACCCAGGTCGTCACGAGCGGTCACCAAGTGAAGATTAACATCCCCAAATGTGGTTAATTTCTTTCATATCAACTGAGACAAACTTCTTAAACTAAATCTTTATTCACTTAATAAAGGAGCAGGTCAATACAACGTACACATATAGAGTGAATCAATTGAGTGCTCTACGATAATGATGGCTGGTCGACAAATCACCCCAAGATGATTTGTTGAGAGCCACGAGACAAAAGTACAAAGGTCTTTTACAGCCAAGATACACCCCTTTCAACCTACATGACCAACAACAGACGTATAGAACGGGTCACAAGGTTTAGACTGGTATGAAAGATACTGTCTGCTGTGAATTATAAGTATCTGCTGTAAAAACAGTACTCTGTGTAGAGACCAGGGTCTGGCCCTGGGGTCATCTCTCCCTGGTACCATATAGAACAGAAACATTAACTCATGCTCTGGAATGTGGTCTCTTTAGGTTTTATCACCCAAAAAACATTGTAAATCTCCTGTCAGTGTTATCTCCCAGAGGCCCATCCTCAGTAGAACACACAGTCACAATAGTTCTAAGAACCCTCTATTCTGTTGCATAAAACAACCATTTGATGCAATAAAAGTATTATAACATAATGTTGCAGTTTTGCTCTGTGTCCACTGAAAATTGACAAGTAACAACAACTGGGACATAAAAGACACCCACCATGAGATCCACTAAATCTGCCCAAGAAGAGGCAAACAAAAGAACTGGTGTTACACATTCTGACTAACGAGGTGTCACCAATCAGTGCGCCCTACGTGCTAACGAGCTATACATGTTAACGAGCTATACGTGCTAACGAGCTATACGTGCTAACGAGCTATACGTGCTAACGAGCTATACGTGCTAACGAGCTATACGTGCTAACGAGCTATACGTGCTAACGAGCTATACGTGCTAACGAGCTATACGTGCTAACGAGCTATACGTGCTAACGAGCTATACGTGCTAACGAGCTATACGTGCTAAAGTCCAACCTCAAAACATAAATGGAAAAACGACAGCCTGGAACACCTTTCCCCTTAAGACATCAAATAAAACCTTTAATTTTTGTTGGACAAGTTTGCTCACCACCAACAGAAAACAACTTCCATTTCACATTTTAATCAACTACAATGCTTCACCTTCTACTATATAAACATAGTGTCTACTGGCTGTCAACAATTAAAAACAAGAAAAAACACGTATTTCTAAATAATAAAATACAATCGTATTATTTATTTCTCCTTTTTCATTCTATAGAATCCTAAAACTCAATAGCTTCTAGAACTCTCGTCTTCCTAAAACTCACTAGCTTCTAGAACTCTCGTCCCTTGGAACGAGCCCAAACAAAACTCATCTCCAAAACGGAAAACCGTGCAGTCAAAATAAATTGTGATCCATGGCAACGCACTGGCTAAACGCAAAACTATGACTGCCCACCCTTGGAACAATCAGCAACCAAGTTGTGCTTAACACGGACATGTCTGATTTCAAGAGGCAACTCCTGCAATAACCATAGTAACTTTCCAAATCACTGCGGAGCTTCTCTCTCTTTTCAGAGTTCACTCGATAGGCATGTTGTTGGATCGGGGCCCAGTCTCCAATGTCATGCTCTAGTACATTTGGGTTGGCACATCTGAGAATTAAACCTGCTATTCTAAAAGAAGGGCAACAATGTCAATATAATTATACCCGTAAATTGTCAGTTGATTGCATAAAGAATTATGATTACTAAAAGTTACATGAATTGTAAATATGAATGATCAAAACCAAATGGACACCCCTTTGTTAATATGTATTGTCAATAATTAACTTAATGGTAAGGCATGGTATAATAAAAAAATATATACATTTTTTTTTGATTGCATAGTCTTATTTTCAACGACTTTTCAATTACATTGTGCTAGGTGGGATAGCCTCAATGTCAAAACACAGTTTTAACGTGTCCAAATCAATAACCAATATGCAGAAACAGTTTGGGATAAATTGAAAACCTAAACATAACATGTGCTATTTACACAAACATCTGCCACAATAATCATATTTCCAGAAACGTTGTTTTGACAAGTAGCAATAAATCACTGATATCAATTAGGGGGGAAATCAGGTTGTACGTGATGTTGGAATGCATTTAAATGTAGGGGTCGCTAAACAAAGGAACGCAACACTTATTTGTCATAACTAATAAATTTCATGCTAAAATCATTTGTGCGACAGGAAGGAGATGAGGTTGCACGTCCTGCTAAAACTAACAGCTCAAAAACCACACGGAATCTGGGAATAATGTGTCCTTACTAAATCTCATAAATAGTACTCTTCCAATTCAGAGCCTGGATTTTCCCCCTGAGGCTAATATCCATATCATGTTGAAATCAATAGAACAGGGGACAAACGTTTAGGGTTCTACATTGTGACATCAATAAAATACTCCTCCTACAATGTTAAAACATTCTACATTGTGACATAATTTCACTGATATCATGAAACAACTCCTTCATGTATTTTCTGATGATTAGTCAGAGATCTTTTATCAGATTATCTCTGGTCACAGCTATACATTGGCTCTCCTGTGTGTGTTCTCTTGTGCACTGTCAGATAGCTAGATTGAACAAAACTCTTCCCACATTGATCACAGCTATAAGGTTTCTCTCCTGTGTGTGTTCTCTGGTGCACTGTCAGTTGGCCAGATTGACAAAAACTCTTCCCACATTGATCACAGCTATAAGGTTTCTCTCCTGTGTGTGTTCTCTGGTGTGCAGTCAGCTGGCTAGATTGAATAAAACTCTTACCACATTGATCACAGCTATAAGATTTCTCTCCTGTGTGTGTTCTCTGGTGCACTGTCAGATCCCTAGATTGACAAAAACTCTTCCCACATTGATCACAGCTATAAAGTTTCTCTCCTGTGTGTGTTCTCTGGTGTAATGTCAGATGGCCAGATCTAGTAAAACTCTTCCCACATTGATCACAGCTATATATTTTCTCTCCTGTGTGTGTTCTCTGGTGCACTGTCAGATAGCCAGAAGTATTAAAACTCTTCCCACATTGATCACAGCTATAAGGTTTCTCTCCTGTGTGTGTTCTCTGGTGTAAAGTCAGAGAGCCAGATGTAGTAAATCTCTTCCCACATTGACCACAGCTATAAGGTTTCTCTCCTGTGTGTGTTCTTTGGTGTAAAGTCAGAGAGCCAGATGTAGTAAAACTCTTCCCACATTGATCACAGCTATAAGGTTTCTCTCCTGTGTGTGTTCTCTGGTGCACTGTCAGATAGCCAGATTGACAAAAACTCTTCCCACATTGATCACAGCTATAAGGTTTTTCTCCTGTGTGTGTTCTCTGGTGCACTGTCAGTTGGCCAGATTGACAAAAACTCTTCCCACATTGATCACAGCTATAAGGTTTCTCTCCTGTGTGTGTTCTTTGGTGTAAAGTCAGAGAGACAGATGTAGTAAAACTCTTCCCACATTGACCACAGCTATAAGGTTTCTCTCCTGTGTGTGTTCTCTGGTGCACTGTCAGAGAGCTAGATTCACTAAAACTCTTCCCACATTGACCACAGCTATACGGTTTCTCTCCTGTGTGTGTTCTCTGGTGTAAAGTCAGAGAGACAGATGTAGTAAAACTCTTCCAACATTGACCACAGCTATAAGGTTTCTCTCCTGTGTGTGTTCTTTGGTGTAAAGTCAGAGAGCCAGATGTAGTAAAACTCTTCCCACATTGATAACAGCTATAAGATTTCTCTCCTGTGTGTGTTCTCTGGTGCACTGTCAGATGGTTAGATTGACTAAAACTCTTCCCACATTGATCACAGCTATAAGGTTTCTCTCCTGTGTGTGTTCTCTGGTGTATAGTCAGATTGCTAGATGTAAAAAAACTCTTCCCACATTGAACACAGCTATAAGGTTTCTCTCCTTTGTGTGTTTTCTGATGAATTTTAATGCCTGATGAGGTGAATCTCTTCCCACAGTCAGAGCAGCAGTAAGTTCTCTTCCCTGTGGATCTCTGCAGGTGTTTATTGAGGTGTTCTGATCTGGAGAGACTCTTCTCTGCCTCGTCAGCATCATGAGGTTGTTGAGGCTCCCCAGAGGATCCACGATAGTCCCGTATCTCTCCTGTGTGAACAACAACGTCAGATGATTAAAGGCCCACAACAGTGGAAATCCACTGTAAAAGGTGATGCCAACAGCGTAGCCATGATGTTGTACAACAATTGACGTCTGTAATGAATGTAATGATTATTTGACAATTGTCTTAAAATGAGCAAGAATAGTCATATTTTAGTAGTAACATCGATGATTGTAGGCTAGAAATAAGTTATTCATGTTGTTGAAACTAAGCACTGTGCCAGACGACTTTTGGTCTCCAATATAAGCCCCTTTCTGTGTTTAATAAAATTGTGGCACGAGGGCGATGGACATGCAATTTGGTTGTAGAAACTCCTCCCTGCTAATGAGGAAACCGACAGTTATGGATGTACTATATCTGATTAGAGAAAAAATGGTGAGCAAAGATTTTAGTTTTTCACAGTGTATTCTGAATGTGAATGGGGGAAAACTCAGGGGAGTAACCTCTATTTCCAGGTTGATTATGAGTACATTTCACACTACTTTGGATTATAATTGTAAGGCTCGTTTGAATGTCCTGTGTAATATAATGTTTGCTACAGTATTAAGAAATATGTTTAATTATTGAAGAATCGCGTTAATGACAGTATCCATTTGGGTGTTGTCAATAAAGTTATGATTTTTTTAATGTATTTTTACTGACTTTTTTCCCCACCTTTATTTAACCAGGTAGGCCAGTTGAGAACAAGTTCTCATTTACAACTGTGACCTGCCAAGATAAAGCAAAGCAGTGCGACAAAAACAACAGAGTTACATACACTTGGGATAAACAAAAGTACAGTCAATAACACAATAGAAAGTCTATATACAGTGTGTGCAAATGGAGTAAGGAGGTAAGGCAATAAATAGGCCATAGTAGAGAAGTAATTACACATTAACACTGGAGTGATAGATGTGCAGATGATGATGTGCAAGTAGAGATACTGGTGTGCAAAAGAGCAAAAAAAGTTAATAAAACATGGGGATGAGGTAGGCAATTGGATGGGCTATTTACAGATGGGCTGTGTACAGCTGCAGCGATCGGTAAGCTGCTCAGATAGCTGATGCTTAAAGTTAGTGAGGGAGAGTCTCCAGCTTCAGTGATTTTTGCAATTCGTTCCAGTCATTGGCAGCAGAGAACTGGAAGGAAAGGTGGCCAAAATAGGTGTTGGCTTTGGGGATGACCAGTGAGATATACTTCCTGGAGCACGTGCTACGGGTGGGTGTTGCTATGGTGACCAGTGAGCTGAGTTAAGGCGGAGCTTTACCTAGCAAAGACTTATAGATGACCTGGAGCCAGTGGGTTTGGAGACGAATATGTAGCGAGGGCCAGCCGACGAGAGCAGTGGTATATGGGGATATGGTGACAAAACGGATGGCACTGTGATAGACTGCATCCAGTTTGCTGTGTAGAGTGTTAGAGGCTATTTTGAAAACGACATCACTGAAGTCAAGGATCGGTAGGATAGTCAGTTTTACGAGGGTATGTTTGGCAGTGAGTGAAGGAGGCTTTGTTGCAAAATAGGAAGCCAAATCTAGATTTAATTTTGGATTGGAAATGCTTAATATTAGTCTGGAAGGAGAGTTTACAGTCTAGCAAGACAACTAGGTATTTATAGTTGTCCACATATTCTAAAGTCAGAACCGTCCAGAGTAGTCGTGCCCAGAGTGAACTGCCTCCTACTCTGTCCCAGATGCTAATCAATCAATCAAGTTTATTTTATATAGCCCTTCGTACATCAGCTAATATCTCGAAGTGCTGTACAGAAACCCAGCCTAAAACCCCAAACAGCAAGCAATGCAGGTGTAGAAGCACGGTGGCTAGGAAAAACTCCCTAGAAAGGCCAAAACCTAGGAAGAAACCTAGAGAGGAACCAGGCTATGAGGGGTGGCCAGTCCTCTTCTGGCTGTGCCGGGTGGAGATTATAACAGAACATGGCAAAGATGTTCAAAATGTTCATAAGTGACAAGCATGGTCAAATAATAATCAGGAATAAATGTCAGTTGGCTTTTCATAGCCGATCATTAAGAGTTGAAAACAGCAGGTCTGGGACAGGTAGGGGTTCCATAACCGCAGGCAGAACAGTTGAAACTGGAATAGCAGCAAGGCCAGGTGGATACCCCCGGACAGGGCCAAACAGGAAGGATACAACCCCACCCACTTTGCCAAAGCACAGCCCCCGCACCACTAGAGGGATATCTTCAACCACCAACTTACAATCCTGAGACAAGGCCAAGTATAGCCCACAAATATCTCCACCACAGCACAAACCAAGGGGGGGGGGCGCCCCCCAATAATATATGCATATTATTATTAGTATTGGATAGAAAACACTCATATGTCCAAATAGCCACTTGTTGTTAGCGTGTTCAGCCCAGTAATCCATCTTCATGAGGCGCAGGCACTTCGTCCAGACAAAAACTCGAGAAGTTCCGTTACAGTCCTTTAGAAACATGTCAAACGATGTATGGAATCAATCTTTAGGATGCTTTTAACATAAAACATCATTAAATGTTCCAACCGGAGAATTCCATTGTCTGAAGAAAAGCACTGGAAGTAGAGGTAACTCTGTCGGGAGCGCGCGTCATGAGACCAAGGCACTCTGCCAGACCACTGACTCAAAGAGGTCTCATGAGCCCCTCCTTTATAGTAGAAGCCTCATTCAAGTTTCTAAAGACGGTTGACATCTAGTGACATCTAGTAGGAAGTGCAACTTTATCCATATCTCAATGTGTATTCGGTAAGCCAAGCTTTAAAAAACTACAAACCTCAGATTTCCCACTTCCTGGTTGGATTTGTCTCAGGTTTTCGCCTGCCATATGAGTTCTGTTATACTCACAGATATCATTCAAACAGTTTTAGAAACTTCAGAGTGTTTTCTATCCAATACTAGTAATAATATGCATATATTAGCATCTGGGACAGAGTAGCAGGCAGTTTACTCTGGGCACCTTATTCATCCAAGCTACTCAATACTGCCCTCCTGTCACCAAGAAGTTAAGTGTCCAAAGTGTCCAAAGAAGGGCCAGATGTATACAGAATGGTGTCGTCTGCATAAAGGTGGATCAAGGAATCACCCGCAGCAAGAGCAACATCGTTGATATATACAGAGAAAAGAGTTGGCCCGAGAATTGAACCCTGTGGTACCCCCATAGAGACTGCCAGAAGTCCATACAACAGGCCCTCCGATTTGACACACTGAACTCTGTCTAAGAAGTAGTTGGTGAACCAGGCGAGTCAGTCATTTGAGAAACCAAGGCTGTTGAGTCTGCCGATAAGAATACGGTGATTGACAGAGTCGAAATCCTTGGCCAGGTTGATGAAGACAGCGACACAGTATTGTCTTTTATCAATGGCGGTTATGATATCGTTTAGTACCTTGAGCGTGGCTGAGGTGCACCTGTGACCAGCTCGGAAACCGGATTGCACAGCGGAGAAGGTACAGTGGGATTCAAAATGGTCAGTGACCTGTTTGTCAACTTGGCTTTTGAAGACTTTAGAAAGGCAGGGCAGGATGGATATAGGTATGTAACAGTTTGGGTCTAGAGTGTCACCCCCTTTGAAGAGGGGGGTGACCGCGGATAAGAGAGGTTGCATCTCTGGAGGCACTAGTTATGCTAGGTGAGGTCACCGCATGTGTGGAAGGTGTGACAAAAGAGTTCTCTGAGGCATGTTGAGTGGGACTACGGGCTCCGCAGTAAAATAAAACAATGAAAACTACCCTAAACAACAGTATACAAGGCATATTGACAGAGAGACATAACGCGAGGCATAAAGCAATCACAGGTGTTGATTGGGAGAGCTAGCTAAGACAACAACGGGTAAGACAACAGTTAATCAGCTAAGACAACAACAGGTAAAATGGCGATGAATGGGCAGAGAGGGTCAGTTAACTACACACTGGGCCTGAGTTCGAGGCTGGGGCAGACAGATAAACAAAATAAACAAAATGGAGAACCGTGATTAATGAACAGTCCAGCAGGCATCAGCTATGTAGCCAAGTGATCATAGGGTCCAGTGAACAGCAATATATGAACTAGGGAAGCCGTTAGGTAGTCGTTACTACGCTAGCCGGGAGATGCGCCTGGCTCGAGGCTAACTGGTGCTAGCGTCGGGACAGGGGCATTAGCCACTATAGCCACTCCAGTGCGTCCGGTGCAAAGGTCCAGAGCTTACGGCAGGAATCCGGTGATGTAGTGGCTTCTAGTCGTGTTAGTGAAGAGTCTGGGAGACATCAGCTGTGTAGCCAAGTGATCATAGGGTCCACTGAGCAGGCTGGGAGATGGGCCTAGCTCAAGGCTAGCTCAGTGGCAGCTAGCTAGCTGCGATCATCTGGTGTAATGGTCCAGAGCTTACGGCAGGAATACGGTGATGTAGTGGAGAAAAACAGTCCGATATGCTCAGGGTTGATATCGCGCTGTGCAGACTGGCAGGTATTACCCAGGCTAAAAGCGGCTGGTGTCTGAGCTAAAAAGGTAAAGGCCTTTAGCAGTGGCTAACAATGACTAAATAGCTAGTAGCTAATTAGCTGGTTAGCTTCTGATGGCTAGATTCTGATGGAGGTTCTAGCTATAAGGTCTAAAAAAAAAAATTGCAGATCCGCATCATAATGGGTGAGGCGGGTTGCCGTCTTGGATTACATGAGTGAGTCTGTTAAAAACCATTGGATTTAGCAAACTCTGAAATTATTTAGTGTTTCTGTGCCCATGAAAACTGTTTCCCCAGCGTAACATAAGGAGCCACTAAATTATACGTAGTTCGAGTGCATTTCAGAATACAAAAAAACAGTCTGACAGCAAGATCCCGTATTTAAGTTGAAGTTCATCATATGACAAGCGTAACGTTATGACTATAACTACTGTTCCCTGAAGGAGGGAAACTAGGTACAACATACTATCACAAATTCACGCCTCGCTGGAAGCCCCGCCTTCCACAGGTGATGAGTGTGAGGTTTGGATTTAATCCTTCAATTTAATACCGCTCTTCACCGACCCAGGAAGGGGTGGGGCCAATTAGGTGTTGTACCTCGTTTCCCTCCTTCAGGGAAGTGTAATTATAATCAAAGTTACACTCCCTTTCAGTCGGTCAACTTCAGTAGAACATACTATGGAGAAATACAATAATTCCCCATGCCGAACCAAACGGATACTAAATGAAACGGCCCCTGGCAGATCACCCAGACCTGACCCTGCAAGATGCGTCAGTTTTGTCAATTTATTCATTGTCTTTTGTTTGAAACACTCCTGTCAGTGTTGAGTAAGGACGCACACCTGATTACGCATATAGAAGTAGGACTAGTCAACCTGGACTGAGCACAAATGTAGGCCTATAAAATGTGCCTATTTGGGGATGTCTGATAGTATTTCAGATTGTCTTAACGCACCACCACTAATGAGTTGTGGAGCTTCTCAACAAAAAAATTATTCAGCTTCTCCAACTAATTTTTTCTTCACCTCAAACAGCAGGTAAACAAAGTCTTATTAGAATCCATTACGAATGACAATAGTTGCTCAAAGTATTTGTAAATTATTTCCAGCTTTCGCCCTTTCGATAACCACTCAGCATTAAAGGGAAAAATGTAATGCTCTGATCCAGTGGAAATGTTATAAAATACATGATTACTTCTTGTCCTTTGCACAAATATGATGATGTGTCTGTCCAGAACTCACTGGCTCGGGGGAAACTGAGGGCCCAGAATATTTTATACAATGTTGCAAGTTTCAAAGTTTTGGACCGACCCAGTTGATAGTTGATAGAATGTTTCAAGTTCGTTGTTGACAGGCCATGTGCAGCCAATGGGATTTATAGGATATTTATTTTTAAAAATCAGGATATTTTCTACCTGCAGGCTGCAAATGTTTTTGTTTGTTGGTTTCATGTAGGCTATTTTTACATAGTTGGCAACGGCAATAAAAGTTACTTTTAGATTTGTATAATTTTCATTTAGATAGAATATAGATTAACCTGTCTGGCTCCTGCGTTCCGCTAGCGGAACTCCTCCCACATTCCACTGAAAAGGCAGAGCGCGAAATTCAAAAAAATATTTTTTTGAAATATTTAACTTTCACACATTAACAAGTCCAATACAGCATTTGAAAGATAAACATCTTGTTAATCCAGCCAACATGTCCGATTTTTTAAATGTATTACAGCAAAAACACCACGTATATTTATGTTAGCTCACCACCAAATACAAAAGAGGACAGACATTTTTCACAGCACCATTTTTCACAGCAGGTAGCATGCACAAAGCCAACCTAACTAACCTAGAACCAACCTAACTAACCTAGAAACAACTACCTCAGATGACAGTCCTATAACATGTTACACAATAAATCTATGTTTTGTTCAAAAAATTTGCATATTTGAGCTATAAATCAGTTTTACATTACTGCTACCATCATAGCTACAGTCAGAAATAGCACGGGAGTAGCCAGAGTAAATACAGACACCAACGTCAACTACCTAATTACACATCATAAAACATTTTCAGAAAAATATATGGTGGATAGCAAATGAAAGACAAAGATCTTGTGAAAATAGCCAATATTTCCGATTTTTAAAATGTTTTACAGCGAAAACACCACGTATATTTATGTTAGTTCACCACCAAATACAAAAGAGGACAGACATTTTTCACAGCACCGGTAGCATGCAGGTAGCATGCACAAAGCCAACCTAACTAACCTAGAACCAACCTAACTAACCTAGAAACAACTCCCTCAGATGACAGTCCTATAACATGTTACACAATAAATCTATGTTTTGTTCAAAAAATGTGCATATTTGAGCTATAAATCAGTTTTACATTACTGCTACCATCATAGCTACCATCATAGCTACAGTCAGAAATAGCACGGGAGTAGCCAGAGTAAATACAGACACCAACGTCAACTACCTAATTACTCATCATAAAACATTTCAGAGAAATATATGGTGGATAGCAAATGAAAGACAAAGATCTTGTGAATAAAGCCAATATTTCCGATTTTTGAAGTGTTTTACAGCGAAAACACAGTATATCGTTATATTAGCTTACTACAATAACTATCACACAACAACATTGATTCAATGCAAACGGTAGCGATAGCACAGTTCGACAGATATATGAAATAGCATCCCAAATTGGGTCCTTATCTTTGTTGATCTTCCATCAGAATGTTGTACAAGGGGTCCTTTGTTCAGAAGAGTCTTTGTTTGGATCCAAAACGAACTATTTCCCTCTTGAATTAGCAAGCACACTGGCCATGCGGCGCTAACCTCTCCATCTTGACAAAATTCTTGCGTCGCATCACGTCTAAAGTCCAGAATAAATTTCAATAATATAATTAATCTATATTGAAAAAACATACTTTAGGATGATATTGTGACATGTATCAAAAAAAATCGAAGCCGGAGATCATATTCAACTATAACGACGGTTTTCCAGGAGGAGATTCCAGGTCCAAGTTGGCGCCTTCCAAAAAAAAATAATGACGGTCCTCTCACTACAAGAGGTTGTATGCAGTCCCTGAACGAGATAATCAAGTCCTTTCTGCTCTCACTTCCGCATGACAACCAGGGGAAGGTGTATGACGTGTTTCTACAGTCATAAGTGACATGCCCTTTTATAGACAAGCTGTTGAAGAGAGACCTCGCTTTTGGAAATCTCACTTCCGGATAGGAAAAGGGCTGTAAAAAGAGTTCTGTTTCACTTAGAGAAATAATTAGAACTGTTTCAGAAACTAGAGAGTGTTTTCTATCCAATATTAATAATAATATGCATATTGTACGAGCAAGAATTGAGTACGAGGCCGTTTAAATTTTGAACGATTTTCCCCAAAAGTGAAAACAGCACCCCCTGTCCTTAAGAAGTTAATCACAGATAATGATGTTGAGATAAAGACTATTATAATTATTATTACTATTATAAATTAAATGAAACTGTTCCAGTAAAATGTGAATATGAAAATCCTAACTGGGACCAAATCAGTAGAAATGGTCAGATAACTTGGCACCAAATGGAAAAGGTTGCTGACTGCTGGTGTAGCCTATTACCAGAAACTATAGGAGCATAACATCAGAATTTACGAAGGCAAGCAGCAGCGGGAGGAGTAGGCTAAGGAAGAGGTTTTTTTCTGATGGTTATCTTGTTTCAGAGGGGTGTCATCAATAGCCCATAATGACAAAGTGAAAACAGGTAAAAAACAAAAATACCTTATTTACATAAGTATTCAGACCCTTTGCTATGAGACTCAAAATTGCTTTCAGCTGCATGTTGTTTCCATTAATCATCCTTGAGATGTATCTACAACTTGTTTAGAGTCCACCTGTGGTAAATTCAATTGATTGGATATGATTTGGAAGGCACACACCTGTCTATATAAGGTCCCACAGTTGACAGTGCATGTCAGAGAAAAAACCAAGCAATGAGGTCGAAGGAATTGTCCGTAGAGCTCCAAGACAGGATTATGTCGAGGGACAGATCTGGGGAAGGGTACCAAAAAAATTCTGCAGCATTGAAGGTCCCCAAGAACACAGTGACCTCCATCATTTTTAAATGGAATACGCTTCCTAGAGCTCGTCACCTGGCCAAACTGAGCGATTGGGGGAGAAGGGCCTTGGTCAGGGAGGTGACCAAAAACCTGATGGTCACTCTGACAGAGCTCCAGAGTTCCTCTGTGGAGATGGGAGAACTTTTCAGAAGGCCAACCATCTCTGCAGCACTCCAACAATCAGGCCTTTATGGTAGATTGGCCAGACGGAAGCCACTCCTCAGTAAAAGACACATGACAGCCTGCTTGGAGTTTGACAAAAGGAACCCAGAGGATGGATGGAATGGAAAAGGTCGCCGACTGCTGGTGTAGCTTATTACCAGAAACTATAGGAGCATAACATCAAAATTTACGAAGGCCAGCAGCAGCGGGAGGAGGAAGAGTTTTTTTCTGATGGTTAGGCTATCTTGATCTCTGGCTCCCGAGTCATTTGTGTGTCTTAATTATTTAATTAAACAGCGTGCTTAAAGCATCAGACCAGTTCAGTACATATAGTTGATTTAATTAAAACACATGGGGTGTGTCTATATATGGAAAAATACACGTTATAACATTTCTACCAATCGGTTGGTAGAAAGAAAAGACGACTCTTGGTTGACCCAAGATTTTTTTAGTAATGTTTTAGAAATTCTTGAGACTCAATTAAATCAATTAATCATGTTGAGGATATACAGTGTTTGTTTATATTTACTGATAAACATTGGAATAAAAAAATGCTTATATTTTGGGTTCTGATGGGGTACAACAGTTGAACTAAGCTCATGAGGCATGTATAAGTGAATTCTTAAAGAAACAATGGGTACATATCCTTAATGTATAAGTCCCAAAATGGATGTAACAACTGCTGATTGCCCCTTTAAGACTACATATTGGGCTAATCTAATAGGAGATATTGAGGACTACAGTATTTCAGGCATTGTCATTGGATGCATTTGATCAATTGTTAACGTTTTGTTGATGGTCCACTCTTGATGTTCTACACGTTACAGTGTAGCTTCAGCCATTCCTACAGAACAACATTAAAGTGTAGAACCCCTTTACTGCATATTGGTTCAACGACTGCAGAGACGGTACTTACTGGTGTTAAACAGATCTCCAACCTCCTCTTCTTCATCCAATGTGACAGTAATCTCCTCCTCCTCCTCTTTCACTCCAAAAACTGCATCCTCCTCTCCTTTCACTGTAACGTCTTTCTCTTCCTCTTTCACGGTAACAGCCTCACCCTCTACGTGTTTTAATATTGTAACAGCCTCCTCTTCCTTCTCCTCTTTCACTCTGAACGCGTCTTCCTCTTCTTTCACTGTAACATCCTCCTCTTCTTTTACTGTAACATCCTCCTCCTCTTTCACTCTGAACGCGTCTTCCTCTTCTTTCACTGTAACGTCTTTCTCTTCTTCTTTCACGGTAACAGCCTCACCCTCTACTTGTTTTTGTATTGAAACAGCCTCCTCTTCGTCCTCCTCTTTCACGAAAGCTTATTTCTCCGTCCAGCAGATCTCATCTTCTATAGTAGGAGGAGAGTAGCTTAGTGAACTCATGGTCGGAGATGTTCGCTAGCTAGCATTAGCGACTAGCCTAGTTCAAAGCTAACTTAGCAAACCAGCTAGCTGACAAACAACGTAAATATATAATTAAATGGGCCAACAAGTACATACGACAGAAGTGTGTTTAATACACAGCGACTAATATACACCAAAACAGTGTAAAGAGGGTGAATATTGTAGCTATGTTTGCTAGAAAGCTACGGAGGTGTCTGACTAGCTGTTGTTGTTGAAGGAGCGTCCCGTCCACTAGATTATACGTCACACTGGCAGCATCGCCTGAACCTAAAAGACGCACATCGCCATCTGCTGACTGGAGTGGGTAACGCAGTTGAGGAACCAAGAGTTTATTTTTCATTTATTTCATAAAAGTGTAATCTAACCAAAGTCTTGCAGATGTTTACATGGTTTGACACATCTGCCAGGTGATTCACTTCTAACCGAAGTCTTGCAGGTGTTTACATTTTTTGACACATCTTCCAGGTGATTAAAAATCTAATTTCAGTACCAGTGTATTATATATATTTTTTTTCACCAATGTCATGAAATCCAATTGCAACTCCTCTACGGACTCGGGGGAGAGGCAAAGGTCGAGAGCCATGCGTCCTCCGAAACACGACCCTGCCAAGCCGCACTGCACATCTTGACACACTGCTCGCTTAACCTGGAAGTGATACTGCCTGGATTAGAACCATAAAATGATGCAGCTGATGATCATTAGATTAGAACCAGGGACTGTAGTTAGGCCTCTAGTTTCGCCAATGACAAGCATACCCATTACATGATGCAGCCACCACCATGCTTGAAAATATGTAGTCAGTGATGTGTTGAATTTTGCCCCAAACATAACGCTTTTGTATTCAGGATATAAAGTTAATTTCTTTCCCACATTGTTTTTCAGTATTACTTTAGTGCCTCATTGCAAACAGAATGCATGTTTTGGAATATTTGTATTCTATACAGGCTTCCATCTTTTCACTCTGTCATTTAGGTTAGTATTGTGGAGTAACTACTATGTTGTTGATCCATCCTCAGTTTTCTCCTATCACAACCATTAAACACTAACTATTTTAAAGTCACCATTGGCCTCATGGTGAAATCCCTGAGCGGTTTCCTTCCTCTCCAGCAACTGAATTAGTGACTGGGTATATTGATACACCATCTAAAGTGTAATTAATAACTTCACCATGCTCAAAGGGATATTCAATGTCTGCTTTTTTTTACCCATTTACCAATAGGTGTCTTTCTTTGTGAGGCATTAGACAACCTCCCTGGTCTTTGTGGTTGAATCTGTGTTTGAAATTCACTGCTCGACTGAGGGACATTACAGATAATTGTATGTGTGGGGTACAGAGATGAGGTAGTCATTTAAAAATCATGTTAAACACTATTATTGCACACAGAGTGAGTCCCTGCAACTTATTATGTGACTTATTAAGCAAAATCTTTACTCCTGAACTTATTTAGGCTTTTAATTACATTTGTAAACATTTCCAAAAACGTAATTCCACTTTGACATTATGGGGTATTGAATCCATTTAACCCCAGTATCTCTACTTGCACATTCATACTTGCACATTCATACCTTATTTGCACATGCTGTATATAGATTTTTCTACTGTATAATTGATTGTATGTTTGTTTATTCCATGTGTAACTCTGTGTTGTTGTATGTGTCATTGCAAATGAGAACTTCTTCTCAACTAGTCTACCTGGTTAAATAAAGGTGAAATAAAAATACATTTTAAATTCAGGATGTAACACAACAACATGTGGGACCAGTCAAGGGGTGTGAAAACTTTCTGAAGTCTCTGTATATATAAAACTCCCCCCACCCAGCAATCTAATAGCATCAGTAAAATCTGTTGAAATAAAACCACAGATAAATATACCTAACATAGTACATCTATTAAACAATACATCACAATACAGCAGAAATAGTTACACATTATAGAGACCCATTCCTGGATGTACAGGTCTGTTGGATAAACCTCCAGAAATAGTTACACATTATAGAGATCCATTCATGGTTGTACAGGTCTGTTGGATAAACCTTCAGAAATAGTTACACATTATAGATCTATTCATGGATGTACAGGTCTGTTGGAT
Source organism: Salvelinus namaycush (assembly GCF_016432855.1). Taxonomy (NCBI): domain Eukaryota; kingdom Metazoa; phylum Chordata; class Actinopteri; order Salmoniformes; family Salmonidae; genus Salvelinus; species Salvelinus namaycush. The sequence continues at coordinate 162,927 of NW_024057997.1, read as the reverse complement.
AAACCTTCAGAAATAGTTACACATTATAGATCCATTCATGGTGGTACAGGTCTGTTGGATAAACCTTCAGAAATAGTTACACATTATAGAGATCCATTCATGGATGTACAGGTCTGTTGGATAAACCATCAGAAATAGTTACACATTATAGATCCATTCATGGATGTACAGGTCTGTTGGATAAACCATCAGAAATAGTTACAGATTATAGAGACCCATTCATGGATGTACAGGTCTGTTGGATAAACCTCCAGAAATGTCCGCTGCTGATTTCTTCCAGGTGTCCATAGCGGACACCCTGGCCCTGTGAATCCTGGCCGTGGACAAATTCTCAGTCAGAAACACAAGTCAGAACACAGTCTCTCTATTCTCTCATGTGTTTTCAGGTCCTCTGACTGGGAAAATATCTTTTCACAATGAGAGCAGTGGTATGTCTTCTCCTCCTGTGTATTAGTATGTTGGGAAGGCTTTTCTCCTGTGTGTGTTCTCTCATGCTTTTTCAGAGTCCCTGACCACCTAAAACTCTTTCCACAGTGGGAACAGTGGTAGGGTATATCTCCTGTATGTATTCTCTCATGCGTTTTCAGACTTCTTGACCACCTAAAACTCTTTCCACAGTGAGAACAGTGATACGGCGTTTCTCCTGTGTGTATTCTCTCATGCGTTTTCAGACTCCCTGACAACCTAAAACCCTTTCCACAGTGAGAACAGTGGTAGGGCGTTTCTCCTGTGTGTATTCTCTCATGCATTTTCAGATACCTTGACCACCCAAAACTCTTTCCACAGTGGGAACAGTGATACGGCTTTTCTCCTGTGTGTTTTCTCTCATGCGTTTTCAGGCTCACTAACCACCTAAAACTCTTTCCACAGTGGGAGCAGTGGTGTTGGTTAGGCGTCTCTGGGTCTGTTTCCTCTGAGGAACTCTTCCCGCTGTCAGAGTCTGGTCTCTCTCCTGCCAAAAGACAAACAGATTATTTAGTTAAACAGAGACCTGAATGAAGCCTGCATTAAATAAAATTGTCTTCCTATGAGGTTTAATCTAGACTAGATCCCTCAATAACCTGAGGTCAGTCTTCACAACATTACATCATTAAAAATAAACTTGGTGACGGTGAGATTTAAAAACAAATGATGTAGAGCTCCAAATCTAATTTCTCAGGGAATGTCATGATGTCATAATAAGAGCTCTATAATAATAGATAATGTCATGGTTACAGGCTGAACAGAGCTCTATAATAATAGATAATGTCATGTTTATAGGCTGAGCAGAGATCTATAATAATAGATAATGTCATGTTTTAGGCTGAACAGAGATCTATAATAATAGATAATGTCATGTTTATAGGCTGAGCAGAGCTCTATAATAATAGATAATGTCATGTTTATAGGCTGAACAGAGCTCTATAATAATAGATAATGTCATGTTTATAGGCTGAACAGAGCTCTATAATAATAGATAATGTCATGTTTATAGCAGAGCTCTATAATAATAGATAATGTCATGTTTATAGGCTGAACAGAGATCTATAATAATAGATAATGTCATGGTTACAGGCTGAACAGAGCTCTATAATAATAGATAATGTCATGTTTATAGGCTGAACAGAGCTCTATAATAATAGATAATGTCATGTTTATAGCAGAGCTCTATAATAATAGATAATGTCATGTTTATAGGCTGAACAGAGCTCTATAATAATAGATAATGTCATGTTTATAGCAGAGCTCTATAATAATAGATAATGTCATGTTTTAGGCTGAGCAGAGCTCTATAATAATAGATAATGTCATGTTTTAGGCTGAGCAGAGCTCTATAATAATAGATAATGTCATGTTTACAGGCTGAGCAGAGCTCTATAATAATAGATAATGTCATGTTTATAGGCTGAACAGAGATGGTTGTTTGCCATTCTGTGAGACAATTAAGTTGTGATTTTGTGGTGGGGGGAGACTCTGATGGTATACACATGTTACAGTTAAGCAATAAGACCCGAGGAAGTGTGGTATATGGCCAATATAGCATGGTTAAAGACTGTCCTTAAGCACGACGCAACGCAGAGTGCCTGGATACAGCCCTTAGCCGTGGTATATTGGCCATATATCACAAACCCCTGGGGTGGATTATTGCAATTATAAACTGGTTACCAACGTAATTAGAGCAGTAAAAATACATGTTTTGTCATACCCGTGGTATACGGCCTGATATACCACGGCTGTCAGCCAATCAGCATTCTGGGCTTTAATCACCCATTTTAAAATGTAGCTTTAACATTACATTATCACATTAATTCCTATAGTACAGAACAACATTTTCAAGTATAGAATTTCAGTAGCATGCTGCTTAAAAACCACACATTCATTCAAAACCTTTAGAGAGTTAGAGCCCGTTTTTAAGACAGTACTTACTGGTGGTAATCAGATCTCCTGACTCCTCTGTCAATATGACCGTTATCTCTCCCTCTTTCTCCTTCTTCACTCCAAAAACTGCATCCTCCTCTTTCTCTTCCTCCTCCTCTTCTTTTACTGTAACATCCTCCTCTTCCTCTTTCACTCTGAACGCGTCTTCCTCTTCTTTCAGGGTAACAGCCTCATCCTCTACTTCTTGTTTTACTGTAACACCCTCCTCTTCCTCCTCGACAATGTTCAACCCCAGAGCGTCTTTCTCAGTCCAGCAGACTGCCTCTTCTTTAACTGGAGGGGGGATGTTTAGGGAGCTCATGGTAGGGGATGTTAGCTAGCTAGTTAGCATTAGCGACTAGCCTAGCGCTAGGCAAATTTAAGACGTCTGCCTGACTAACAACGTAAATATGAAAATAAATGGGGCAACTCGCTATAAAACAGAAGTATGTCTAAAACACATAGGCAAATATGCACTGAAACAGTCTAAAAAGCTTGAATGTTTAGGCCATGTCGCCTAGCAAGCTACTGAAGTGACTGACTCGCTGTTGTTGTTGAAGTGTCCCGTCCACTAGATTATACGTCACACTGGCAGCATCGTCATCAGCTGACTGGAGTAGGTAACGCAGTATAAGGAAATGTTTATTTTATTTCCTGACAAAAAATTGTATTTTAAAATGTATTTCATTAAATAATATTATATTGATACGTCCAAAGGAAAGCATGTGTTGATTGATTAGTGAAGATTTGTAATGAATGAGAATTTAAACTTTACATCTAACGCTGCATTTAAGGCAATGTCATATTAGTTCAGTCAAACAAACGCTCTGCAGCGTCTGGTTTAACAGTGATCTACGTTCTATGAAAGCTGCTGGGAGCAAACTGGAGAATAGCTAGAGGAAAACAACGCTAACTGTGCATCCCCAGACCCTGGTATATCACCAGACTGCATACAAACCTAACTGCATGCATAGTCCCTGGTATATCACCAGACTGCATACAAACCTAACTGCATCCCCAGGCCCTGGTATATCACCAGACTGCATACAAACCTAACTGCATCCCCAGTCCCTGGTATATCACCAGACTACATACAAACCTAACTGCATCCCCAGTCCCTGGTATATCACCAGACTGCATACAAACCTAACTGCATCCCCAGGCCCTGGTATATCACCAGACTGTACAAACCTAACTGCATCCGCAGTCCCTGGTATATCACCAGACTGCATACAAACCTAACTGCATCCCCAGTCCCTGGTATATCACCAGACTGCATACAAACCTAACTGCATCCCCAGTCCCTGGTATATCATCAGACTGCATACAAACCTAACTGCATGCATAGTCCCTGGTATATCACCAGACTGCATACAAACCTAACTGCATCCCAAGTCCCTGGTATATCACCAGACTGCATACAAACCTAACTGCATCCCCAGGCCCTGGTATATAACCAGACTGCATACAAACCTAACTGCATCCCCAGGCCCTGGTATATAACCAGACTGCATACAAACCTAACTGCATCCCCAGGCCCTGGTATATAACCAGACTGCACAAACCTAACTGCATGCCCAGTCCCTGGTATATCACCAGACTGTACAAACCTAACTGCATCCCCAGTCCCTGGTATATCACCAGACTGCATACAAACCTAACTGCATGTCCAGTCCCTGGTATATCACCAGACTGCATACAAACCTAACTGCATCCCCAGTCCCTGGTATATCACCAGACTGTACAAACCTAACTGCATCCCCAGGCCCTGGTATATAACCAGACTGCATACAAACCTAACTGCATCCCCAGGCCCTGGTATATCAACAAACTGCATACAAACCTAACTGCATCCCCAGTCCCTGGTATATCACCAGACTGCATACAAACCTAACTGCATCCCCAGGCCCTGGTATATCAACAGACTGCATACAAACCTAACTGCATCCCCAGTCCCTGGTATATCACCAGACTGCATACAAACCTAACTGCATCCCCAGGCCCTGGTATATCACCAGACTGTACAAACCTAACTGCATCCGCAGTCCCTGGTATATCACCAGACTGCATACAAACCTAACTGCATCCCCAGTCCCTGGTATATCACCAGACTGCATACAAACCTAACTGCATCCCCAGTCCCTGGTATATCATCAGACTGCATACAAACCTAACTGCATGCATAGTCCCTGGTATATCACCAGACTGCATACAAACCTAACTGCATCCCCAGTCCCTGGTATATCACCAGACTGCATACAAACCTAACTGCATCCCCAGGCCCTGGTATATAACCAGACTGCATACAAACCTAACTGCATCCCCAGGCCCTGGTATATAACCAGACTGCATACAAACCTAACTGCATCCCCAGGCCCTGGTATATAACCAGACTGCACAAACCTAACTGCATGCCCAGTCCCTGGTATATCACCAGACTGTACAAACCTAACTGCATCCCCAGTCCCTGGTATATCACCAGACTGCATACAAACCTAACTGCATGTCCAGTCCCTGGTATATCACCAGACTGCATACAAACCTAACTGCATCCCCAGTCCCTGGTATATCACCAGACTGTACAAACCTAACTGCATCCCCAGGCCCTGGTATATAACCAGACTGCATACAAACCTAACTGCATCCCCAGGCCCTGGTATATAACCAGACTGCACAAACCTAACTGCATGCCCAGTCCCTGGTATATCACCAGACTGCATACAAACCTAACTGCATCCCCAGTCCCTGGTATATCACCAGACTGCATACAAACCTAACTGCATGTCCAGTCCCTGGTATATCACCAGACTGCATACAAACCTAACTACATCCCCAGGCCCTGGTATATCACCAGACTGTACAAACCTAACTGCATGCCCAGTCCCTGGTATATAACCAGACTGCACAAACCTAACTGCATGCCCAGTCCCTGGTATATCATCAGACTGCATTCAAACCTAACTGCATCCCCAGGCCCTGGTATATCACCAGACTACATACAAACCTAACTGCATCCCCCAGTCCCTGGTATATCATCAGACTGCATACGAACCTAACTGCATGCATAGTCCCTGGTATATCACCAGACTGCATACCAACCTAACTGCATGCATAGTCCCTGGTATATCACCAGACTGCATACAAACCTAACTGCATCCCCAGTCCCTGGTATATCACCAGACTGTACAAACCTAACTGCATCCCCAGTCCCTGGTATATCACCAGACTGCATACAAACCTAACTGCATCCCCAGTCCCTGGTATATCAACAGACTGCATACAAACCTAACTGCATCCCCAGTCCCTGGTATATCACCAGACTGCATACAAACCTAACTACATCCCCAGTCCCTGGTATATCACCAGACTGTACAAACCTAACTGCATGCATAGTCCCTGGTATATCAACAGACTGCATACAAACCTAACTGCATCCCCAGTCCCTGGTATATCACCAGACTGTACAAACCTAACTGCATGCATAGTCCCTGGTATATCACCAGACTGCATACAAACCTAACTGCATCCCCAGTCCCTGGTATATCACCAGACTGTACAAACCTAACTGCATGCATAGTCCCTGGTATATCACCAGACTGTACAAACCTAACTGCATCCCCAGTCCCTGGTATATCACCAGACTGCATACAAACCTAACTGCATCACCAGGCCATGGTATATCACCAGACTGCATACAAACCTAACTGCATCACCAGTCCCTGGTATATCACCAGACTGCATACAAACCTAACTGCATCACCAGTCCCTGGTATATCACCAGACTGTACAAACCTAACTACATGCATAGTCCCTGGTATATCACCAGACTGTACAAACCTAACTGCATCCCCAGTCCCTGGTATATCAACAGACTGTACAAACCTAACTGCATCCCCAGTCCCTGGTATATCACCAGACTGCATACAAACCTAACTGCATGCATAGTCCCTGGTATATCACCAGACTGCATACAAACCTAACTGCATCCCCAGTCCCTGGTATATCCCCAGACTGCATACAAACCTAACTGCATCCCCAGTCCCTGGTATATCACCAGACTGCATACAAACCTAACTGCATCCCCAGTCCCTGGTATATCACCAGACTGCATACAAACCTAACTGCATCCCCAGTCCCTGGTATATCACCAGACTGCATACAAACCTAACTACATCCCCAGTCCCTGGTATATCACCAGACTGCATACAAACCTAACTGCATGTATAGTCCCTGGTATATCACCAGACTGCATACAAACCTAACTGCATCCCCAGTCCCTGGTATATCACCAGACTGCATACAAACCAAACTGCATCCCCAGTCCCTGGTATATCACCAGACTGCATACAAACCTAACTGCATGCATAGTCCCTGGTATATCACCAGACTGCATACAAACCTAACTGCATCCCCAGTCCCTGGTATATCACCAGACTGCATACAAACCTAACTGCATCCCCAGTCCCTGGTATATCACCAGACTGCATACAAACCTAACTACATCCCCAGTCCCTGGTATATCACCAGACTGCATACAAACCTAACTGCATGTATAGTCCCTGGTATATCACCAGACTGCATACAAACCTAACTGCATGCATAGTCCCTGGTATATCACCAGACTGCATACAAACCTAACTGCATCCCCAGTCCCTGGTATATCACCAGACTGCATACAAACCTAACTGCATCCCCAGTCCCTGGTATATCACCAGACTGTACAAACCTAACTGCAGGCCCTGGTATATCACCAGACTGCATACAAACCTAACTGCATCACCAGGCCCTGGTATATCACCAGACTGCATACAAACCTAACTGCATCCCCAGTCCCTGGTATATCACCAGACTGCATACAAACCTAACTACATCCCCAGTCCCTGGTATATCACCAGACTGCATACAAACCTAACTGCATGCATAGTCCCTGGTATATCACCAGACTGCATACAAACCTAACTGCATCACCAGGCCCTGGTATATCACCAGACTGCATACAAACCTAACTGCATCACCAGGCCCTGGTATATCACCAGACTGCATACAAACCTAACTGCATCACCAGGCCCTGGTATATCACCAGACTGCATACAAACCTAACTGCATCACCAGTCCCTGGTATATCACCAGACTGCATACAAACCTAACTGCATCCCCAGTCCCTGGTATATCACCAGACTGCATACAAACCTAACTGCATCCCCAGTCCCTGGTATATCACCAGACTGCATACAAACCTAACTGCATCCCCAGTCCCTGGTATATCACCAGACTGCATACAAACCTAACTGCATCCCCAGGCCCTGGTATATCACCAGACTGCATACAAACCTAACTACATCCCCAGTCCCTGGTATATCACCAGACTGTACAAACCTAACTGCATCCCCAGGCCCTGGTATATCACCAGACTGCATACAAACCTAACTGCATCCCCAGGCCCTGGTATATCACCAGACTGCATACAAACCTAACTGCATCCCCAAGCCCTGGTATATCACCAGACTGCATACAAACCTAACTGCATGCATAGTCCCTGGTATATCACCAGACTGCATACAAACCTAACTACATCCCCAGTCCCTGGTATATCACCAGACTGTACAAACCTAACTGCATCCCCAGTCCCTGGTATATCACCAGACTGCATACAAACCTAACTGCATCCCCAGTCCCTGGTATATCAACAGACTGCATACAAACCAACTGCATGTATAGTCCCTGGTATATCACCAGACTGCATACAAACCTAACTGCATCCCCAGTCCCTGGTATTTCACCAGACTGCATACAAACCTAACTGCATCCCCAGTCCCTGGTATTTCACCAGACTGCATACAAACCTAACTGTGCATCCCCAGTCCCTGGTATATCACCAGACTGCATACAAACCTAACTGCATCACCAGGCCCTGGTATATCACCAGACTGCATACGAACCTAACTGCATGCATAGTCCCTGGTATATCACCAGACTGCATACAAATCTAACTGCATCCCCAGTCCCTTGTATATCACCAGACTGCATACAAACCTAACTGCATGCATAGTCCCTGGTACATCACATACACATGCCTTTATGTCATTATTATGGACGGAGAAAAAAGAAGCTCTCGTCAAAGAGGAGGAGGAAGAGACGAAAACAAGTAGAGGAGCCCACGGCAAGAACGCACCAGAGCCTACCGTGCTAACGGGTTCCCACTAGATAACACAACCACACAGTTAATGAAAAGCATGAGGTGAAGCTTGAGCTAGATATCAACCTATCGAGCTAGTGTGACCTTCCTGGTCTCTCAAGTCAGTGAGTCAACACAGGAAGGAGCAATGGATGGTAAGTTCATTTATTTCCAAAGCTGCTATGATGGGACACACACAGTATGGATGAATGATCAGTAGTGACGGGATATAAATAGCACTCCCACAGCAATTCTCCATAAATCTGCCCTATAATATACTAACAAAAAAACTATTGAAATGTCTATCAAAGTTATTGAGATCGTATAGTGGATTTAACCATTCCTAATAATTCCTAATTTTCTATAATAAATGAATCAATTGTTTACATGTGTCTCATATTCACTCCATCAGAATATACTGTCATCCATTTTAGTATCAAAATATATCAAATTAACCTGGAAAATGACTCAATGTCCCCCTCTGGTGGTGAAGAAGTATAATACACCTAAACTAACAAAACCGGGCTAATAAACTGGCTGGTGTTCATGAGTTTATAAAACATATACTTTATACATTTGTCATAAATGACCTGCATTGATGAGACACACAGTGTGGATGAACGATCAGTCGTCGACAGGGTAAAAATAGCACTCCTAAAGAAGATGCATTTTCCAGTTAGATACCAACTTGAAAGAGGGAACTTTCGCATAAAACCCACATGGAAAACTGAGATTCGGCAAATAACATATAAAGAGAGGCTTATTTGACGCCAAACCAACAACAGTAGTTAGTAAAACATAAATTGCTAATGTATGATTTAAAAGGTGGATTTTATGATGTAATGTCAACTTTATATATTTCTATCCCGGGACTATTCCATTTTGAACTCACCCACAGCAATTCTCCATAAATCTGCTGTGGATTACCCAGAATCCCGAAATAAATTAATACATATGTGATAATTCAAAAACATAACTGGTTGTGCTTATAGGGAACCAGATCGTGAACACAACTAAGTTACTAAGTCTTTAACCACACTGTATTGTTACACTGGTGAGTAAAAACTCATGCTTCCTACACTAACTTTTTGTCTGAACATTATAATATATATTTTACGTCACACTAGCGTCATTGTCTTAAAGTCGCACATCTCCATCGCAGTCAGAGGTTCAGACTGAGCGTTACCCACTCCAGTCAACAGATGGCTGTGTGCGATTTTAATGCAATGCTGTTAGGGTGACGTATAATCTAGTGGACGGAACGCAATGCTGTTAGTGTGACGTATAATCTAGTGGACGGAACGCTTCTTTCAGCAGCAGCAACAGTTATTCAGCCACCTCGGTAGCTTGCTAGACAAAATAGCCGAACCAATAAAGCTCTTTAGACGCTTTAGTGTATATTAGCTACTGTGTTTTAAACCCTCGTCTGTCGTCTAGTTAGTTAGTTATCCTATTTCATTTCATATTTACGGTGTTGTTGTTATTATTCAGCTGGCGGGCTGGTTAAGTTAGCATTAGCCTAGCTAGCTAACATCTCCGACCATGAGTTCACTAAATTACTCTCTTCCTGCTGAAGAAGAGACGGTCTGCTGGACGGAGAAAGAAGCTCTCATCAAAGAGGAGGAGGAAGAGAAGGATGTTACAATACAAAAACAAGTAGAGAGTGAGGCTGTTACAGGGAAAGAAGAAGAGAAAGACCTTACAGTGAAAGAAGAGGCGTTCAGAGTGAAAGAGGAGGAGGGTGTTACAGTAAAAGATGAGGAGGATTCCGTGTTTGAAGTGAAAGCGGAGGAGGGGGAGATTACGGTCACATTGGAAGAGGAAGAAGAGGAGGAAACTGGATATCTTGGCCCGATTTCCCAAACGAAATTTAAGGCATCCAGTGGTTCTAAAGATGAACTTAGCCATAAGATGGTTTTGAGAAACCGGGCCGTGATTACCACTGGTAAGTACTGTCTTAAAAACAGAGGTACAAACTCTGCAGTTGTTGAACTGATGTTTGGTGTTAAAGGGGAAATCTGCAATTGCTACATCCATATTTTGACTTTTACATTATTTATTTATAGCCATTGATTCTTGAAGAATATAACACATGCCTCATGAGCTTAGTTCAATTGTTGTACCCCATCAGAACCCAAAATAAGCTTTTTTTACTCCAATGTTTAGAAACAATGTAAATCAACAGCCTCAACATGGTTAAAACTATAATGTTGATATCATGGATGGTCAGTCCTTGCATCCATAGGTCTGTCTATGAATTTGAGAGTAGTTAAATGTCTCCAGCCCCATCATCATCTTATTACAAAACAGTGGTGGAATGACTGCTTTGTTATTGTTTCAACTGCAGATTGGTTGATTGATGTGTGGCTTTTTTAAAAGGACAACCTAGTATTTAAACAGCAACAAAATGGCTGCCAAGAGACTTGGTTTGATAAACAGCTGAGGGATGGGGGCTGGAGAAATGTAACCACTCTCAAATTCATAGAGAAAGCTATTGTATCAACCGTAACCCAACACCTAGCGACCTCGTCAAGAAGTTCAGACATCTTGGCGTAACAGTTATAAGGTGTTGGCTTGACAGTCACTGGACCCAGGTTTGAGTTCAGCTCAGGGCAACCCCCTGAATTCACTACACTATGAATACAAGAACTGGCAATGCATGAGGTCATAATGATAGTTTAACCAGGTTTCTAGGATATATAGTATATTCTAGAATTCATCCATGAGGTCATAATGATAGTGTAACCAGGTTTCTAGGCTATATAGTATATTCTAGAATTCATCCATGACGTCATAATGATAGTTTAACCAGATTTCTAGGATATATAGTATATTCTAGAATTGCCAGTGAAGATTTCCTGTGGGGGTCAAATTGTTAGAGCTGTTGATAAGTCATTGTATAATATTCAGACATTTTTTTTTCATGCCCTTACATTAAAGGCAAGACATACCTAGATTCAATTACATTCATGAATTGGTTTGAAACCTTTGTTTTAAACCCTTCTCAAAGTTGGTGCCTTGACGGATTTGTAAAAAATGGTTTGTCCTGAAACACCATTTTTTAAATTATTTAAATGTAACCTTTATTTAACTAGGCAAGTCAGTTAAGAACAAAATCTTAATTACAATGGCTGCCTACCCTGGACGACGCTGGGCCAATTGTGCTCCGCCCTATGGGACTCCCAATCACGGCCGGTTGTGATTCAGCCTGGATTTGATCCAGGATGTCTGTAGTGACACCTCAAGCCCTGAGATGCAGTGTCCTCTGCGCCACCTGGGAGCCCCAAAATCATGTTCTAGTGCTGTCCCCAACTAAAATACATCTTGGTCAACCAAGAGTCATCTGTTCTTTCTACCAATCGCCCCATGTGTTTTTATAAAATCAAATATACGTACTGAACTTGTCTGATGCTTTAACCTGTCTGGCACCAGTGGGACGGTAGCGTCCCACTTCGACAACAGCAAGTGAAATTGCAGGGCGACAAATTCAAAACAACAGAAATCCCATAATTAAAATTCCTCTAACATACAAGTATTATACATCATGTTAAAGATAAACTTCTTGTAAATCCAACCACAGTGTCCGATATCAAAAAGGCTTTACGACAAAAGCACACCATGCGATTTTGTTAGGGCAGCGCCTAGCCACAGAAAACCATACAGCCATTTTCCAACCAAGGAGAGGTGTCACAAAAGTCAGAAATAGTGTTAAAATTAATCACTTACCTTTGATGATCTTCATCTGGTGGCACTCCTAGGTCTCCATGTTAGACAATAAATATTTGTTTTGTTCGATAATGTCCCTCTTTATGTCCAGAAACCTCCGTTTTGTTGGTGCGTTTAGTTCAGTAATCAAAAGTCACAATACGCGCTCTCAACGTCAGACGAAATGTTTAAAAATGTACAATAAAAGTTTGTAGAAACATGTCAAACGATGTTTAAAATCAATCCTCAGGTTGTTTTTGTCATAAATATTCAATAATATTTCAACCGGACAAAAGCTTCGTCAATAGAAAAGGTAAACAAGAAATGCCCGCTCCCGATCACGCGCTGGGCTCATGGCTGAAAATTTCCGCTGTCGACTCATTGAAAGTGCTGTATCTCCCTCATTTTTCAGAGTAAAAGCCTGAAACAATGCCTAAAGACTGGCCACATGTAGAAGAAGCCATAGAGATCTTGAACTGGGTCCTAAGTCTTGTATGGTGGATAGGCTTTCAATGGAAAAACAGCCTTTCAAAATAATAGTACTTTCCTGGATGGATTTTCCTCAGGTTTTCGCCTGCCATATCAGTTCTGTTATACTCACAGACATTATTTTAACAGTTTTGTAAACTTTAGTGTTTTCTATCCAAATCTACTAATTATATGCATATCCTAGCTTCTCGGCCTGAGTAGCAGGCAGTTTAATTTAGGCACGCTTTTCATCCAATATTCCGAATGCTGCCCCCTACCCTAGTGAAGTTTAAGCATTCTGTTTGATTAAATAATTAAGACACACAAATGACTCGAAGTCATAACTAGAGGGAGCCGGTCGTCAACACCACCCGACCGGAGGGAGCCGGTCGTCAACACAACCCGACCGGAGGGAGCCCCCCCCCCCTCTGCTGCTGGACTTTGTAAATTCTGCCGTTCTGCTCCTGAAGTTTTCAGAATTAGACTAATAGACTACAGATAGATCGACTAATAGACCAGTAATTGACTACACCAGCAGTCGGCAACCTTTTCCAGTTGGAGTGCCAATTTATCTGACCACTTCTACTGATCTGGTGCCAGTTATGATTTTCATATGCACATTTTACTGGAACAGTTTCATTTAATTTATAATAGTATCTCAAAATTATTGTCTGTGATTAATCTACATTCTGTCTAAATGAAAATTATACAAATTTAAAAGTAACTTTTATTGACATTGCCAACTATGTAAAGATAGCCTACATAAAGCCAACAAATAAAAACATTGCATTCTGCAGGTAGAAAATATCCTGATAAAAATAAATATCCTAGAAATCACATTGGCTGCACATGGCCTGTCTACTACAAACTTGAAACATTGTATCAACTATCACCTGGGTCAGGAAACTCGGATAGCAAGCTTGCAACACTGTATAAAATATTCTAGGCCCTCAGTTTCCTGCTCCAGTGAGTTCTGGACAGTAATCCGGTATTTTATGACATTTCCACTGGATCAGAGCATTACATTTTTCCCTTTTATGCCGAGTGGTTATCGAAAGGGCGAGAGCAGGAAAGATTTTCCAAAAATACTTTGAGGAACTATTGTCATTTGCAATTGATTTTGATTAGACTTTGTTTACTTGCTGTTTGGATGTGAAGAAAAAATTACTTTGAGAAGCTCCACAACTCATTAGTGGTGCAGCGTTAAGACAATGAGAAATACTATCAGACATCCCCAAATGGGCACATTCATAGACCTACATTTGTGTGCCGGCCAGATAGATTAATCCTAGTTCTATATGGGTAATCAGGTGTGCGTCCTTACTCAACATTGAAAGGAGTGTTTCAAACAAAAGACAATTAATAAATTGACAAAACTGACGCATCTTGTAGGGTCAGGTCTGGGTGGTCTGCAGGGGGCCGTTTCATTTAGTGTCCGTTTGGGTCGGCTGGTGAATGATTTCATTTCCCCATAGTATGTTGTACCGAAGTTGAATGACTGAAAGGGAGTGTAACTTTGATTATAATTACACTTCCCTGAAGGAGGGAAACGAGGTACAACACCTGTTTGTTCCCGCCCTTTCCTGGGGTGGTGAAGAGCGGTATTAAATTTAAGGAATAAATCCAAGCCTCACGCTCATCACCTGTGGAAGGCGGGGCTTCCAGCGAGGCGTGGATATGATAGTATGCTGTACCTAGTTTCCCTCCTTCAGGGAACAGTAGTTATAGTCATAACATGTGGATTTAATAGTATGTCGTACCTAGTTTCCCTCCTTCAGGGAACAGTAGTTATAGTCATAACATGTGGATATGATAGTATGTTGTACCTAGTTTCCCTCCTTCAGGGAACAGTAGTTATAGTCATAACATGTGGATATGATAGTATGTTGTACCTAGTTTCCCTCCTTCAGGAACAGTAGTTATAGTCATAACATGTGGATTTAATAGTATGTTGTACCTAGTTTCCCTCCTTCATGGAACAGTAGTTATAGTCATAACGTTACGCTTGTCATATGATGAACTTCAACTTAAATACGGGATCTTGCAGTGGGACAGTTTTTTGTATTCAGATCTCTGAAATGCTCTCTAACTACGTCACATTTAGTGTCTCCTTATGTTACGCTGGGAAAACAGTTTTCAATAATTTCAGAGTTCGCTAAATCCAATGGTTCTAACCGAAAGTCCCCTTAACTTTATTGACAACACCCAAATGGATACTGTCATTAACGTGGTTTTTCAATAATTACACATAATACTTAATACTGTAGCTGTTTTGTTATAGTCACATGTTCAACTATCATCAAGTGATCCAGGAAATCATTTTCTGAATGACAGTCACATGACAAACATCACAACATGCAACAACAACCAAAGTGCTTCTTCATTCATTACTCTGGTAAAGACAGTTATGCCGTGCTCCACGTTGGATCCAACATCCCTAACAAATTGATGTTTACAATGTTATTGTTTGCTTGATTTACAGTAGGGTCTCGTTAGTCTGTTTGCACACAGAGATACTTAGCTCATAATGTGTAGAGAACTGTTCCTTGATGGATCGGCTATTGTACAACACACAGAGCTATTTTCCTTTATTCAGGACATTTAGAATTACAACACATTACAGAGTAGCCTAGTGGGATTATTCACAAAATTATCTGGTGTTCAGGTTATGAGATGTCATGAGAAAGACATTTTAGTTTCCATGTTTCACAAGAAATATTAAATTATTTATAGTCCTAGGTCTATGTTATTGTTAGGTGAAGTTATGGGTCCTACAGTAGGTCTATGTTGTTGTTAGGTGAAGTTATGGGCCAATTTGTTAAACACTTAATGTACAAACCCTCAGTTTCAGGCTGATGGCAAAGCTAGCTAAAGAACATTTTACTGGTTGAAGTGTTTATAAGTATAAAGCAGTTGATTTGCGGCAATAACACAAACATATTAAGCAGGAGATTCAAACGAGCGTTACAGTTATTATCCAAAAGTAGTGTGAAATGCACTCATAAACAACCTATAAATGGAGGCTATTTTTGCTGTCAGCCTATGAGAAGTCCCCTGAGTTTTCCCCCACGGTGGTGAATTAGTAACTAGCGACACAGAGCTTAATGTGAGTTTCCTTGAGTAGCACTCCTGATCTTGCGCTGTAATATTCAGAATACATTGTGGAAAACTATAATCTTTGTTCACCATTTTTGTTCCAGGCAGATATATTACATCCATAACTAGCGGTTTCTGCAATCAAATTGTGTGTGCATCGCCCTCGTGCTGTAATTTTAGCACAGAACACAGAAAGGGGCCTTTTTTGGAGACCAAAGGTCGTCTGGTCTGGCACACTGCTTAGGTCTTGACTGTCTTGAGTCTTGACGGACAATTGTAAAATAATTTAACAGACATCAATTGTTGTACAACTGCATGGGTACGCTCTGGGCATTACCTTTTACCTCAAATAAACAGTGGATTTCTGCTTTTGTGGGCCTTTAACCGTCTGACTTTGTTGTTCACACAGGAGAGATACGGGACTATCGTGGATCCTCTGGGGAGCCTCAACAACAACATGATGCTGAAGAGGCAGAGAAGAGTCTCTCCACATCAGAACACCTCAAGAAACACCAGTGGAGACCCACAGGGATGAAATCTCACCGCTGCTCTGACTGTGGGAAGAGATTCACCTCATCAGGCATTAAAATTCATCAGAGAATCCACACAGGAGAGAAAGCTTATATCTGTGGTCAATGTGGGAAGAGATTCACCTCATCAGTAAAACTTGAAATACATCAAAGACATCACACAAGAGAGAAATCATATAGCTGTAATCAATGTGGGAAGAGTTTTGCTACTTCTAGCTATCTAAATATACACCATAGAACACACACAGGAGAGAAACCTTATAGCTGTGGTCAATGTGGGAAGAGTTTTTCTTCTTCTGGCTATGTAACTATACACAATAGAACACACACAGGAGAGAAACCATATAGCTGTGATCAATGTGGGAAGAGTTTTTCTACTTCTAGAAATCGAACTATACACCAGAGAACACACACAGGAGAGAAACCTTATAGCTGTGGTCAATGTGGGAAGAGTTTTAGTCAATTTGGCCATCTGACAGTGCACCAGAGAACACACACAGGAGAGAAACCTCATAGCTGTACTCAATGTGGGATGAGTTTTACTACATCAAGCTCTCTGACTATACACCAGAGAACACACACAGGAGAGAAACCTTATAGCTGTGATCAATGTGGGATGAGTTTTACTACATCAAGCTCTCTGACTATACACCAGAGAACACACACAGGAGAGAAAACTTATAGCTGTGATCAATGTGGGAAGAGTTTTACTCAGCTAAACAACCTGATAGTACACCAGAGAACACACACAGGAGAGAAGCCTTATAGCTGTGATCAATGTGAGAAGAGTTTTCCTACATTTTGCCAGCTGACTTCACACAGGAGAGAAACCTCATAGCTGTGATCAATGTGACAAGAGATACTCTGATAAAAGATCTCTGATTAAACATCAGAAAATACATGCATGAAGTTGTTTCATGATATTAATGAAATAATGTCACAATGTAGAATGTTTTAACATTGTAGTAGGAGTATTTTAATAATGTCACAATGTAGAATGTTTTAACATTGTAGTAGGAGTATTTTAATGATGTTCTACCTTATCGTTTGCCCTGTTCAATTGATTGCAGCATGATATGGATATTAGCCTCAGGGGAAAATCCAGGCTCTGAATTGAAAGAGTATTATTTAACAAAAAGTGACTAACAAAAAAAGAGCTGTGTTACACTTACTGCGTTGGTGACCCACTTTAATCAAAATGCAGCACTTCAAAATGTAGCTAGCTGTTTTCTACAAGTTGAAAAAGCTGCTTGTTTAAAACAATACATGTTATTTGATAATTGTTGCAGATGTTTGTGTATATACACACATGAAAGCAGTATAATAAATTGGTCTATAATCAATTTTATTAACAATCTGACATCACTCCAGTATTTCTTGACAACATTCAAATGCTAATTGTCTTTATTCCACTACTGAAGAAGCATGACTCAAATCACCTCATATTTCAAACATTCAGCCTGACAAAAGATAAGTTTTATTATTCCATGCCTCATCCTTAAGTGTATTGCCAATACATATTAACAAAGGGGTGTACATTTGGTTTTGATTTTCATATTTACAATTTATGTAACATTTAGTATTCATAATTATTTATGCAACCAGCTGACCATTTCTGGGTACAATTATATTGACAATGTTGCCCTGCTTTTAGAATATCATGATTCATTCTCAGATGTGCCAACCCAAATGCATGACATTGGGGACTGGGCCTGATCCAACAACATGCCTATCGAGTGAACCCTGAAAAGAGAGAGAGAAGTAAGGTGGAAAGTTACTACGGCTATTGCAGGAGTTGGTTGCTGATTGTCTCAAGGGTGGGCAGTCAACAAGTTTTGCGTTTAGCCAGTGCGTTGCCATGGATCACAATTTATTTTGACTGCACGTTTTTCCGTATTGGAGACAAGTTTTTTGGGGGGCTCGTTCCAAGGGGACGAGAGTTCTAGAAGCTAGTTAGTTTTAGGATTCTATTGAAAGAAAAATTATTTAAAAAATAATACGATTGTATATTATTATTTAGAAATACGTGTTTTTTCTTGTTTTTAATTGTTGACAGCCAGTAGACACTATGTTTATATTGTAGTTGATTATGTGAAATGAAAGTTGTTTTCTGTCGGTGGTGAGCAAACTTGTCCAACAAAAACATAGGATATATTTCTTTTCTTAAGGAGTAAAGTGTTACAGGCTTTGGTTTTTCTATTTATGTTTTGAGGTTGAACTTTAGCACGTCTAGCTCGTTAGCACGTCTAGCTCGTTAGCACGTTAGCACTTAGGACGCACTGATTGGTGTGACCTCGTTAGTCAAATCAAATCAAGTTTATTTTATTTAGCCCTTTGTACATCAGCTAATATCTCGAAGTGCTGTACAGAAACCCAGCCGAAAACCCCAAACAGCAAAAAATGCAGGTGTAGAAGCACGGTGGCTAGGAAAAACCACCACCGCCCACAAGTTAATTGTCATTGAGGTTATTAATGAAAAGACCATTAGCAATATGTCCTGTCTGGTAACTTGTCTCGTTCAAAGGATTTACATTGGCAGGTGCACAGGGAGAAACACCATTTAAAAAACTCTGTTGATCTTAAACAGCGGAAACACTTTTGGAAGTCTTTATCAGGAACTCTTTAACTGCACCTGTCACGTTCCTGACCTGTTTTCTCTTGTTTTGTATGTGTTTATTGGTCAGGGCGTGAGCGGGGTGGGCATTTCTATGTGTTGTGTTTCTATGTTGGGTTAAAGGGTTGCCTGGTATGGCTCTCAATTAGAGGCAGGTGTTTGGCATTTCCTCTGATTGAGAGTCATATTAAGGTAGGTTGTTCTCAATGTTTGTTTGTGGGTGATTGTCTCCTGTGTCTTTCGTGTCTGTGTACCACACGGGACTGTCTTGGCTGTTCGTTCGTTTGATGTAGTCTGTTCCTGTTCGTGAGTTCTGCGTGTAGTTATGTAAGTTCCATGTTCAGGTCTGTCTACGTCGTGTTTGTTATTTTGTAATTTCCAAGTGTTTTTGTATTTCGTCTTCGTGTTTCAATAAATATAATTTATGTCTAATTACCTCGCTGCGTATTGGTCCACCGATCCTTCTCTCCTCTCCTCGTCCAAGGAGGAGGAAGACGCCAGCCGTAACAGCACCAAAGTCTGTGGCCTGTGATGTTGGGATAAATGATAGTCCCTTATTATATAAGAGACAAAATTCAGTGGTCCAGTTGTCTTGATAGATGTGGGGAGTCAACACCTTTAGTTGCTCCACCTTTTTGGTTTGCTTCCTGTCTTTAAGTTTGGTGTGGGTTTTTCTTTTGTTTGCCTCTTCTTGGGCAGAATTAGTGGGTCTCATGGTGGGTGTCTTTTAGGTCCCAGTTGTTGTTACTAGTCAATTTTCATTGGACAACCCCATAGTGTCTTTCAGAGCCCCTCCTAAAAAACAAGTTATATTTTGGGTTGGATATAGCATCATATTGTTAATATTTTAAACAATGGCATTTCTTTACAATGCTCATTAGTCTTTCAGTTTTTCTTCTGTTTTTTTAGTAGTTTGTACTAAATATCTCTTTATTTTCATTGTTTTTTTCCTGTGAAGCCATTGTGTTGCATCCATGTCTGAAATGTGCTGTATAAATTAAGCTTGATTTGATTTGAACATATTGCAAAACAAATTAACCCAATCACCGACCAATCAACAGACTCTTGGTCCATCTTGGTATGAAAATCAGTCTCAATCCCACTTTTCTAGCCTGCTGAAGGCGTGGTGGAGTGGTAAACACCACCCCCGGCTCTACCAGGGGCTTGAGGTGGTCTCCCACAGCTCAGCTGGTGGAGTGGTAAACACAACCCCCGGCTCTACCAGGGGCTTGAGGTGGTCTCCCACAGCTCTGCTGGTGGAGTGGTTAACACCACCCCCGGCTCTACCAGGGGCTTGAGGTGGTCTCCCACTGCTCTGCTGGTGGAGTGGTAAACACCACCCCCGGCTCTACCAGGGGCTTGAGGTGGTCTCCCACAGCTCTGCTGGTGGAGTGGTAAACACCACCCCCGGCTCTACCAGGGGCTTGAGGTGGTCTCCCACAGCTCTGCTTATGTCATGTTCTGTGACCTTGCCATTCCATTTCTTGACTGCCCCTGCAACACAGAAAAACATTTAGTCATATTATATACAACACTCAAAGTAATGGATATGGAGCATCTATGGCCTCAGTAACACCTGGCACCTAAATGTGACTTCTGTCATCTGATCACTCCAAGCTGCATTAGGTTCAGATCTAACAGGATGGGCCTTTGACATAGTCTGGATGCAGTCAGGCCACTGAATATGCATCAGCAATGTCAAAAGATGAGTGGGGAAAAGTACATTTTACACAAGTGACCTTCATAATAATTTAAATGTTATTTGTCACATATGTATGTTATTGCGGGTGTAGTTAATTAAATGCTTGTGTTTCTAGCTCCAACAGTGCAGTAGTATCTAACTAAATGCTTGTGTTCCTAGCTCCAACAGTGCAGTAGTATCTAACTAAATGCTTGTGTTCCTAGCTCCAACAGTGCAGTAATATCTAACCAAATGCTTGTGTTCCTAGCTCCAACAGTGCAGTAATATCTAACTAAATGCTTGTGTTCATAGCTCCAACAGTGCAGTAATATCTAACTAAATGCTTGTGTTCATAGCTCCAACAGTGCAGTAATATCTAACTAAATGCTTGTGTTCCTAGCTCCAACAGTGCAACAGAATACAGTATATACATATGAGATGAGTAATACATAGACTAAGATACAGTAGAATAGGACAGAATACAGTATATACATATGAGATGAGTAATACATAGACTAAGATACAGTAGAATAGGATAGAATACAGTATATACGTATGAGATGAGTAATACATAGACTAAGATACAGTAGAATAGGATAGAGTACAGTATATACATATGAGATGAGTAATACATAGACTAAGATACAGTAGAATAGAATACAGTATATACATATGAGATGAGTAATGCATAGACAGATACAGTAGAATAGGATAGAATACAGTATATGAGATGAGTAATGCATAGACAGACACAGTAGAATAGGATAGAATACAGTATATACATATGAGATGAGTAATGCCAGATATGTAAACATGCAGGAGATCCACGAAGGAAAGACAGTGATGGTGCTCAGTGACGTTGTTGTAAATGGTGGGGGAACAACCAATTTCGGCATTTTTTAAATAATTTTACCCCCGTTTTTTCTCCACAATTTCGATATTGTGATGTCTCCAGTGCTGTTGGCTGGTCGTCATTGACCTTGCGTAGGCTTAAACACTGGTATACACTGATATTTAAGGCCATATTGGGTAAAATGCCATTTTATCTCTGTTCTTTTTTAGTCAGGTCGGTAAATAAATATCAATTACGGTCCCCTTCTCATTTGCTTCTAACAAAAAATTAGAACAGGTTGAAATTGTTACTCAGCTCCGTGGTCCTGGAATTCTCTCTTGAACATTTAAACATTTGATGATCTAGTTTCGTTGGTGGAGCTTAAACACTTGATCGATGTATAGAAGAGTGTAATTGTTTTAAGGACAGCTGTTTTTAGTCAAGACTTTCGTGTTTTTAACGTAAAATGTTATTGTTGTGCTGTGTTTATAGCTTTGTTTAATGTTGTGTACGTAAGTTGTTTTGTCTGAAACGTTGTTCCCCCTGCTGCTATTGGACCAGGTCTCTTTTGGAAAAGAGATGTTATCTCAATGAGAAAAACCTGTATAAATAAAGGTAAAATAAAAAATACAAATATTGAATATATCTATATATTATATAATAATAATATAATATATATCGAAGGTCAAGTCATGCGTCCTCTGAAACATGACCAGCCAAACTGCGCTTCTTAACAGCTACCCGCTTAACCCGGAAGATGCAGCAATATGTCGGAGGAAACACTGTTCACCTGACGGCCGAGGTCAGCCTGCAGGCGCCACAAGGATTCGCTAGAGTAGTAAAGCCCCCCCCCCGGCCAAACCCTCCCCTAACCTGAGGTCAGCCTGCAGGCGCCACAAGGATTCGCCAGAGTAGTAAAGCCCCCCCCCCGGCCAAACCCTCCCCTAACCTGAGGTCAGCCTGCAGGCGCCACAAGGATTCGCTAGAGTAGTAAAGCCCCCCCCCTGGCCAAACCCTCCCCTAACCTGGGCAACGCTTGGCCTATAGTGTGCTGCCCTATGGGACTCCCGATCACAGCAGGTTGTGGTACAGCCCGGGATCAAACCCTGGTCTGTAGTGACACCTCTAGCCCTTCGATGCAGTACCTTCGACCGCTGCACCACTCGGGTCTATAGTGACGCATCTAACACTGTGATCTAGTACCTTAGACTGCTGCACCACTCGGGTCTATAGTGACACCTCTAACACTGTGATCTAGTACCTTAGACTGCTGCACCACTCGGGTCTATAGTGACGCCTCGAACACTGTGATCTAGTACCTTAGACTGCTGCACCACTCGGGTCTATAGTGACACCTCTAACAGTGTGATCTAGTACCTTAGACTGCTGCACCACTAGGGTCTATAGTGACACCTCTAACAGTGTGATCTAGTACCTTAGACTGCTGCACCACTCGGGTCTATAGTGACACCTCTAACACTGTGATACAGTACCTTAGACTGCTGCACCACTCGGGTCTATAGTGACACCTCTAACACTGTGATCTAGTACCTTAGATCGCTGTGCCACTCAGGCATAACCTTTTTTTAACAAATTCTGATGGTTGTTAAAAGTGGAATTATGACATTATTGCCGTTATATCAACACACTCAACACTCCCAACACCCCCAACTACAATTCTATTTGGCACCGTAGACATCTAGTGACCACTTGATTCCATGTGACATTATTACCGTTATATCAACACACTTAACACTCCCAACACTCCCAACTATAATTCTCTTTGGTACCGTAGACATCTAGTGACCACTTGATTCCATGTGACCAAACATTTCTGAGGCTGAGTCTCAAATAGTCGCCTGTTACTTTTAATAGCCGGGCAATAGCACACATAGCAAATACATTTTGGGTCTAAATTAAAGGAGCTACAATTATAGTTTAATTACATGTTTTAAATAAAATGTCCATAATATCTGCATTAATACGAACGAGCTACAAAAATCTCTGAAACTGGAAACACTTATCTCCCTCACTAGCTTTAA
This sequence comes from Salvelinus namaycush, assembly GCF_016432855.1. Lineage (NCBI taxonomy): Eukaryota > Metazoa > Chordata > Actinopteri > Salmoniformes > Salmonidae > Salvelinus > Salvelinus namaycush. The sequence continues at coordinate 139,387 of NW_024057997.1, read as the reverse complement.
GCACCAGCTGTCAGAGCAGCTCACAGATTACTGCACCTGTACATAGCCCATCTATAATTTAGCCCAAACAACTACCTCTTTCCCTACTGTATTTATTTATTTATTTAGCTCCTTTGCACCCCATTATTTCTATCTCTACTTTGCACATTCTTCCACTGCAAATCTACCATTCCAGTGTTTTACTTGCTATATTGTATTTACTTCGCCACCATGGCCTTTTTTTGCCTTCACCTCCCTTATCTCACCTCACTTGCTCACATTGTATATAGACTTATTTTTCTACTGTATTATTGACTGTATGTTTGTTTTACTCCATGTGTAACTATGTGTTGTTGTATGTGTCGAACTGCTTTGCTTTATCTTGGCCAGGTCGCAGTTGTAAATGAGAACTTGTTCTCAACTGGCCGACCTGGTTAAATAAAGGAGAAATAAATAACACATAATAATACAAAAATGTAGCAGCAGTATAGACATAGTCTGTTCATTATATACATCTATATGATGTGTTGTTACACCATGTAGGAGCAGTATAGACCTAGTCTGTTCATTATATACATCTAGGCGATGTATTGTTACACCATGTAGGAGCAGTATAGACCTAGTCTGTTCATTATATACATCTACATGATGTATTGTTACACCACGTAGGAGCAGTATAGACCTAGTCTGTTCATTATATACATCTACATGATGTATTGTTACACCATGTAGGAGCAGTATAGACCTAGTCTGTTCATTATATACATCTACATGATGTATTGTTACACCATGTAGGAGCAGTATAGACCTAGTCTGTTCATTATATACATCTACATGATGTATTGTTACACCATGTAGGAGCAGTATAGACCTAGTCTGTTCATTATATACATCTACATGATGTATTGTTACACCATGTAGGAGCAGTATAGACCTAGTCTGTTCATTATATACATCTACATGATGTATTATTACACCATGTAGGAGCAGTATAGACCTAGTCTGTTCATTATATACATCTACATGATGTATTGTTACACCATGTAGGAGCAGTATAGACCTAGTCTGTTCATTATATACATCTACATGATGTATTGTTACACCATATAGGAGCAGTATAGACCTAGTCTGTTCATTATATACATCTACATGATGTATTGTTACACCATGTAGGAGCAGTATAGACTTACAGTAGCTAGCTGCTAATTTAGATGTAGTATAACTTCATGCAACTGCCTTAAATATGCTGTGGTAAACATTTTTAATTCTCACTAATAAATCAACAAATTTCTGTCTTTGTATGTCTCAATATAATAGTATTATTTAATTAAATCCATTTGAAATAATCTTTGTCTGAAAATAAAATATGATCCTCAACTGCGTTTCCCCTCCAGTCAGCAGACGGCGATGTGCGTCTTTCAGGCGACGCTGCCAGCGTGACGTATAATCTAGTGGACGGTTCTTCATAAACAGCTCGTCAACCACCACGGTAGCTTGCTAGCCAACATAGTCGAAAGATTCAAGCTATTTATACGCTTTCGGTGTATATTACCTACTGTGTTTTCGACACACTTAGGTCTTATCTACTTGTTAACTTATTTAATATTACGTTATTTTGTATTAGACAGCTATAGTAACTGGCTGGTTAAGTTAGCACTAGCCTAGTCGCTAATGATAGCTAGCTAGCTAACATCCCCGACCATGAGGTCAGTAAGCTTCTCCCCTCTTGTTAAAGAAGAGGTCTGCTGGACGGAGAAAGAAGCTCTGGGGCTTAACATTGTCGTGAAAGAGGAGAAGGAAGAAGAGGATGTCACATTAAAACAAGAAGTAGAGGATGAGGTTGTTACAGTGAAAGAAGAAGAGAAAGACATTTCAGTGAAAGAAGAGGAAGACGCGTTCAGAGTGAAAGAGGAGGAGGATGTTACAGTAAAAGAAGAGGTGGAGATAGGAGATCTGAGTAACACCAGTAAGAACCGCCTTAAATTCGTTTTTAACTTTGGATATTCAGAGTTGGCTGGTCAATACCTCTTCAACGGAGGGCCCAGGATGATGACTGATATGTCTAGAATCAGACGACGTAGAGAACACGCTACCCCTTGTTTTCTCCGTTCCGTTTCCAAAAGTGACTTAACATTTATATTTGAGAAGGGTCTATCTGCTGACCGCAGACTGGGGGGCACTGCATGTAGTTATTTTCATGGAGTGATGATTTACTACACACCGTGCCCCCCAATAGTGCCATGTGAGAGTTAGGTTGGCTACACCAAAGATTATGGATATACTGACAAGATGTCTCGCCACCCTAACAAGGGGAGTCGTTGTCCACAAAGCTTCACTGCGGGTTGTCTAGCTCCCGCCAATCCTGTCTTTGGATTGGTGGATTCATCTTATTATTGTAATCTATTGTTTATTTTCTATGAGGGTTGTTGTCGTCAACTGCCTGTATTCAATGGAGAGAGATGCTAAGCTACTAGCATGAATATTTCACCGCCTGTATTCAATGGAGAGAGATGCTAAGCTACTAGCATGAATATGCACCGCCTGTATTCAATGGAGAGAGATGCTAAGCTACTAGCATGAATATGTACCGCCTGTATTCAATGGAGAGAGATGCTAAGCTACTAGCATGAATATGCACCGCCTGTATTCAATGGAGAGAGATGCTAAGCTACTAGCATGAATATGCACCGCCTGTATTCAATGGAGAGAGATGCTAAGCTATTAGCATGAATATGCACCGCCTGTATTCAATGGAGAGAGATGCTAAGCTACTAGCATGAATATGCACCGCCTGTATTCAATGGAGAGAGATGCTAAGCTACTAGCATGAATATGCACCGCCTGTATTCAATGGAGAGAGATGCTAAGCTACTAGCATGAATATGCATAGCGATCTGGAGACAACTCCTATAGTGTTTTTATCAAAGTTGTCGGTATGTCACGTGTCCACATAACAACTTAAACATTACGAAACTTCTGTTGGATCAAGTAAACCTCACGTAGCAAATAAGCCATTCATTTTGTTGTTGACCAAATTCGACACTTTCCATATTGGGTTGATAATTGTTTCCACGTGGATACAACCTACTGTAACCTACTGGCATGACCTAGAGAGTTACAACCTACTGTAGCCTACTGGCATGACCTAGAGAGATACAACCTACTGTAGCCTACTGGCATGACCTAGAGAGATACAACCTACTGTAACCTACTGACATGACCTAGAGAGATACAACCTACTGTAACCTACTGGTATGACCTAGAGAGATACAACCTACTGTAACCTACTGGCATGACCTAGAGAGATACAACCTACTGTAGCCTACTGGCATGACCTAGAGAGATACAACCTACTGTAGCCTATTGGCTTGACCTAGAGTTACAGCCTACTGTAGCCTACTGGAATGACCTAGAGAGATACAACCTACTGTAGCCTACTGGCATGACCTAGAGAGATACAACCTACTGTAGCCTACTGGCATGACCTAGAGAGTTACAACCTACTGTAGCCTACTGTAGCCTACTGGCATGACCTAGAGAGATACAACCTACTGTAACCTACTGGCATGACCTAGAGAGATACAACCTACTGTAGCCTACTGGCTTGACCTAGAGAGTTAAAACCTACTGTAACCTACTGACCTAGAAAGCTAAAGTTATACAATTCCTGGAATTTAAATGATTTTTTTCCAGTAATAATGATAATTTGTATCTTCCTATCCACATGTGGAATCCCTCTCCTTTGTCGTCCTCTCTACACCAATAACAGACAACTACTGTGGGACTCCCAATCACGGCCGGATGTGATGTAGAAGTGTAGAAGCACCCTCCGTGCTTCTACACCTGCATTGCTAGCTGTTTGGGGTTTTAGGCTGGGTTTCTGTACAGCACTTCGAGATATTAGCTGATGTACGAAGGGCTATATAAAATAAACTTGATTGATTGATACAGCCTGGATTCGAACCAGGGACTGTAGTGACACCTCTTGCACTGAGATGCAGTGGCTTAGACCGCTGCATCCGTGTGTGTGTTAACTATTAGAATGCTGTACTAGAATGCTTAAAAGGCCTCTAAAATTTTAAATACCGGTTATCGGTATCGTTTTTTGGGGCAAGGAAAATATTAGATATCGGTATTGGCCAAAAATGTAATATCGGTGCATCCCTTTATTCTAAAATGTTTCACAATACCCCATAATGACATCACAATACCCCATAATGCCAGAGCAAAAACAGGTTTAGGTTTTTTGCAAATGTATTGAAACTATTCCCCAGGATAACTAGTCTCAGAGTAATGTAAGATCCCAGGATAACTAGTCTCAGTGTAATGTAAGATCCCAGGATAACCATTATAACCACCAGGTCATTATTACCACCAGGTCATTATAACCACCAGGTCATTATAACCACCAGGTCATTATAACCACCAGGTCAGGGAGAAAAGGGTCACTCTGACCTCTGTCGAGTTGAAGTATCTGCTCTCCAGGTGAAATTTCAGCTCTGGTGCAGATGTGCCAGAGTGACAAGTGGCCAATGATTTCAAGTCTGTGTATGTAGGCAGCAGCCTCTATGTGTTAGTGATGGCCATTTAACAATCTGGTGGCCTTGAGATTGAAAAACAGCTTCTGTCTCTCGGTCCCAGCTTTGATGCACCTGTACTGACCGCGCCTTCTGGATGATAGCAGACTGAACAGGCAGTGGCTCGGGTAATAACAAAGAACAAATGTGTGTGCCTGAGTGGAAATTCACTTACATATGGCCAAAAGGGGTGATAAATTACACCAATATGAGTGGACAATTTGCACTAATGTAAATAAACATAGATGATGGAACATATTCCCTTTTGTTTACTTGATGAACCGCTAAGGGGACACAAATATTTGCCATCTAAACCACGTGTGACCTCTCACCTCTCTGGCTGTAGAAGTGTTCTTCCTAACCAGTCCCTCAACAGCTCTCTGACTGAGCTCCACCCTCACTGGGTCTTCAGAGGAGAGGAAGGCTGAGGAGGGATGGAAGGATGAATGGATCAGTCAGTCAATAAAGTGTAGAGCTGCTGTCTATGCTGTCTGACAAAATCACAATTTTAGTAGTTCATTAAAGTAAATAAGGCTTTATGACTGCTGAATACCAACTATCAATCACTTAGATCATGTATTTTCAGGTAGAGATACATCCTTGAGACGTCCCTAGCCTGTTGAAGTTGACATTTAAAAGGGTTAAGGTTAGGGTTTAGGGTAGGGATGTCCCAAGGATCCCAGATAGCATTGACCATTGTGCATTCTTCTGTCTCTTTTACATAGCAGGTGATAGGTTCTGACTTCTGAACTTGAAAATATTAAATATCCTTCTTATGTGAAATTGAATGAAACAATAATGTATGTTGATGCTAATATGATGTACAATATTCCATGATGTTTCTATATGATAACAATACCGTAATATATTTAATATGATGTATAATATTCCATGATATTTCTATATGATAACAATACCGTAATATATTTAATATGATGTACAATATTCCATGATATTTCTATATGATAACATTACCGTAATATATTTAATATTATGTACAATATTCCGTAATGTTTCCATATGATAACAATACCGTAATATATTTAATATGATGTACAATATTCCATTATGTTTCTATATGATAACAAGAGCGTAATATATTTAATATGCCATATACTATTTTTCAACAGTTTCACTAATACATTTTTATTAACTTAATTATTATGATTCAACATCAGTTCACAGTCTCACCTCATACTGTATTGGAGCAGCAGCAGCTGACTGCCCGGTTCAACATCAGTTCACCGTCTCACCTCATACTGTATTGGAGCAGCAGCAGCTGACTGCCCTGTTCAACATCAGTTCACCGTCTCACCTCATACTGTATTGGAGCAGCAGCAGCTGACTGCCCGGTTCAACATCAGTTCACCGTCTCACCTCATACTGTATTGGAGCAGCAGCAGCCGACTGCCCGGTTCAACGTCAGTTCACCGTCTCACCTCATACTGTATTGGAGCAGCAGCAGCTGACTGCCCGGTTCAACATCAGTTCACCGTCTCACCTCATACTGTATTGAAGCAGCAGCAGCTGACTTGATCATTGATGCTAATCAGCAAGTTTTGAATCTGAGAGTAAATAGAGCCGACTACAACTCGAAAAATGAAGGGTTCAACTGGAGTTGTTCTCAGATCCCCTAAGAACCGTAGGGTTCTTGGTCAATGAAAAACAGCCCCAAAAGGTTCTTCAAAGAACTTGTTAGAAGGTGGGTTCATCGAGGAACCTCCGTTGTTGCTGGACTTCTTCCGGGAACTTCGCAATTACAACTGAAAACGATGGTGACAAGTTTGGATGCGACAACAGTTAAAAAGGTTAAGTTGGGTTGATGTTTGGCTCTGAATATGTCTCGAAATAATTTATATAATAATATAACATACTAATGAATAACGAAGACAATGATTGTTTTCTGTGAACATCCTCCATAACGTTACTACAGTTAATTACCGTAAATATTAGAAAGCCGGGTTTGACCGTCGGCGTTGTATGAGCTACAGTACAGTACCGTTATCTAGCTAGCTAACGTTATGTCCTAACTAGGCGGAACTAGGTTTGGATTATTTCCCTCAACTATATTCTTTCCCATATATTGTATATCGTTTCCATAAAGCCAACATGGCTTTACACTCATTAACGTAAGTTTACAATCTAGAGCAGTTCTCACTTTTGTGATAATGAACTAGCTAACGTTAACTAACTAAGGACGGTGACCTGTCCAGACGAGATGTTACAACGAACTGAATCGTCAATGGAGGTCTTCCTCTTTATATAACCTGCTACAGCATGCAATACTATTAACTCACAAGGGGGCATAACGTTACATGTACAATACTATCCCATTTTGGAGACGTTACATGGACAATACTATCCCATTTTGGAGACGTTACATGGACAATACTATCCCATTTTGGAGACGTTACATGGACAATACTATCCCATTTTGGAGACGTTACATGTACAATACTATCCCATTTTGGAGACGTTACCTGTACAATACTGTCCCATTTTGGAAACGTTACATGGACAAAACTGTCCCATTTTGGAAACGTTACATGTTCGCCCCCTTGTGGAGGGAAAATAATATCTTAGATGGTAGCTGTAGATGGGATTCAAATGCATATTGGTATTAATACAGTGTCCAGACTACCTCTTTTGTATAAATGCCCTTCAGAATCCAAACACAGTATTGCCACGCAGCAAAATGTTGCGTATAATCTTTCAAGTCAGCCTGATAAAATATTGAATTTGTACAATTTGTGTACAAAGATATCTTGAAATGTGATATTAGGCCTGTATGGCAGTACTGTTACTGTATGGCAGTACTTTATTGGCGATTGCTTTCTCCAATATGTTCCTCTATATTACATTACATTGTATCTATTTTGCTTTCAATTGTATGTCGATGCCATTTATCTTTCAATATTTATGTTTTTTTAATATATATATATTTTTTAATGCTTGTAAGACTATTCTTTGACACATTTTCTCTTCCTTTGAAATTCTTATAGGACAGAACATGGACACAATGCAATTGGGATCAAGAAGAAGGTACAGATCTGTTGTAGGACAGCTGCATTTGAAGTGTACATTCAACCTACATAGCAGTCAATATGTAACGGATGTGAAATGGGGGGTACGCGCTAACAGCGTTTCAATCAGTTACGTCACTTGCTCTGAAGCCTAGAAGTAGTGTTTCCCCTTTCTCTGCAAGGGCCGCGGTTGATGTGTGCAGAGGGTCCCTGACCTGCCCGTGGGGACGGTCTAAAGTTATACTGTTACAAATACAAACTGAATCTTCATGGGACAATGGGGAAATCCATTTCACCATGAGAGTGAAATCCCGCTGGCCTTTGATGGGGAGAACATCCACGCCCTCGAGGACGTCCCCATGTCAGAAAAACACTTATGTTGTTAAGTTACTGTGTTCTGGGGATAAGAGAAGTTGGGGTGAAGTTACCAGGGCCGGTCATAAAGATGGCAAACTTCCTAACATAACTAAGTGGATACGATATACACACTAAAGCTGAAAAATCTATATTTAGCATCAAGTCTACAATATTGTTAGTTTACCTATGATTCATTTTTAATGTATGTTGTTTTTATTGTACATCATTATTTTTTTTATTTTTTTTAAATGTCATGAAAAGCATTATACAAAGTAAATGTATTATTTATTATGGTCTGACATGTCTGCAGAAATGTTGCAATTTTGTAATGTGTTTTGTTTGGTAAATTGTTTTGTAAATATTAATTCACATGTGAGGTGCCACTAAATAAACAATTAATGATTTAAGTCAATATTGTCAATATTGTTATTAAAATATATTAATAATGGAGGGAGGGTGGACAGGGAGTTAAAAAATGAACCCCAAAAGGTTCTTTGATGAACCATGATAAGGGGTTCTTCAATGAACTTATAGGGGTTCCCACAAAAGGTTCTTTGAATAACTTTTAGGGGTTCCCCCGCAGTTTCAATTTGAAGAACACCTAAAGGATACTCCAGGAACCTTTACTTTTTAGAGTGTATATTGATTAAAGTCACCTTGTCTGAGAGACATTTACATAGTTATACACAGCCAAATTTGGGATTACTATTTTGGGATTACGTTTTCAAAGGGAGTCTTTGTTTTTTTTGTCTGAAAGTATTTTCTCAACTGCGATACCAACTCCAGTCAGCAGATGGCGATGTGCGTCTTTCAGGTGATTCTGCCACTGACGTATAATCTAGTGGACGGGACGATTCTTCAACATCAACAGCTGGTCAGCCACCTTGGTTCACTAACTTTATGGAAAAAGGTTTATTCAATAAATCTAGCAACTCCTCCCATACTGGGAAAATACAGGAATACACACTCAGAGCCTCCTGACTGGGCCCTGTTTACACCTCCACACAGGAATACACACTACGAGGCTTTTCTAAAAACTACACTTTGCGTGTTTCGCTCACCTCTTTTTTTTAAACTAGGTTTGAGATTTGGTATCCACTCGACTCGCTGCCTCTCAGATCAAAGGTGGGTCTATCTGCTCCATTCCCAAAGTGTGGTCTCCCTGAGATCCCATGTTTGAGGGATCCCTGGTGCACCATTTACCAGGTCATCAGCAGCGGTCACCAAGTGAAGATTAACATCCCCAAATGTGGTTAATTTCTTTCATATCAAATGAGACAAACTTACCACACAAGTCAGAGATATTCTTAAACTAAATCTTTATTCACTTATTAATAAGGGAGCAGGTCAAGACAACGCACACATATAAAGTGAATCAATTGAGTGCTCTACGATAATGATGGCTGGTCGACAAATCACTGACAGATGATTCGTTGAGAGGCAGGAGACAAAAGTACAAAGGTCTTTTACAGCCAAGATACACCCCTTTCAACCTACATGACCAACAATAGACGTATAGAACGGGTCACAAGGTTAAGACTGGTATGAAAGATACTTATAATTCTCAGCAGACAGTATCTGCTGTAAAAACAGTCCTCTTTGTGTAGAGACCAGGGTCTGGCCCTGGGGTCATCTCTCCCTGTTACCATATAGAACAGAAACATTAACTCATGCTCTGGAATGTGGTCTCTTTGGGTTTTAATCACCCAAAAGACATTGTAAATCTCCTGTCAATGTTTTCTCCCAGAGGCCCATCCTCAGTAGAACACAGACACAATAGTTCTAAGAACCCTCTATTCTGTTGCATAAAACAACCATTTGATGCAATAAAAGTATTATAACATAATGTTGCAGTTTTGCTCTCAGTGTCCACTGAAAGTTGACTAGTAACAACAACTGGGACCTAAAAGACACCCACCATGAGACCCACTAAATCTGCCCAAGAAGAGGAAAACAAAAGAAAAACCCACAATAAACTTAAAGACAGGAAGCAAACCAAAAAAGTTGCCACAACTAAAGGTGTTGACTCTCCACATCTATCAAGACAACTGGAGCACTGGGTCAGACACTCTTAAATAGAACCTGGACCAGCTCAGGTGAAACACCTTCCCACTAACGAGATGGACAAGCCAGCACAGGTGTAACACATACTGAATAACGAGGTGACACCAATCAGTGCGTCATACGTGCTAAAGTCCAACCGCAAAACATAAATGGAAAGACCAAAGTCTGTAACACCTTTAGGACAACAAATATATTTTATATTTATGACTCAATTTATTAGGATTGTTAATAAAATTGATTATAGACCGATTTATTATACAGCGTCCATGTGTATAAGCTGCAAGTACGTTGAAATTAAATGTTTTCTTTTCAACTAAAACCAAACTTATATTGTACGTCGGTCATAGTCTTATTTTCAACAACATTTTGCTAGGTGGGATATCCCCAATGTCACAGTTTAAACATGTCCAAATGCAGAAACAGTTTGTGATAAATTGAAAACCTAAACGTAAAATGTACTATATACACAAACATCTGCCACAATAATCATATTACTTAAACAAGCACCTTATAAACTGCACAAGCACCAGAAACGCTGTTGTTTTAACAAGTAGCAATAAATCACTGATATCGATTAGGGGGGACATCAGGTTGTAGGTGCTGTTGAAACTAACACAACAAAAAAACACAAGGAAATGGGAGATATCTTTTACCTCACTGATTAGAGGACAACCTGCAGAAGACAGTCAGCTACATTTTGGAGTGACGCATTTAAATGTAGGGGTCGCTAAACAAAGGAACACAACACTTATTTGTAATCACTCATCGATATCATGTTGAAATCAATTATGCCGAGAGGAGGGAGATGAGGTTGCATGTCCTGTTAAAACTAACAGCTCAAAAACCACACGAAATCTGGGAGTAATGTGTACATCACTGGTTAGAGGACAATTTGTAGAAAACAGCCAGATACATCTTGAAGTGTTGCATTTTGATTCAAGTGGGTCACCAACATGGTAAGTGTAACACAGCTCTTTTTGTGTTAGTCACTTTTTTGTTAAATCACATAAATAGTACTCTTTCAAGAGCCTGGATTTTTCCTAAGGCTGAAATCAATTGAATGGGGCAAACGTTTAGCGTTCTATCAATTTCTATGTGAAATTGTTTTAAATACTCCTACTACATTGTTAAAACATTCTACATTGTGACATCATTAAAATACTCCTACTACATTGTTAAAACATTCTACATTGTGACATCATTAAAATACTCCTACTACAATGTTAAAACATTCTACATTGTGACATTAATTCATTGATATCATGAAACAACTCCTTCATGTATGTATTTTCTGATGTTTGATCAAAGATCTTTTATCAGAGTATCTCTTGTCACACTGATCACAGCTATAAGGTTTCTCTCCAGTGTGTGTTCTCTGGTGTGATACCAGATGGCCAGATTGACCAAAACTCTTCCCACATTGATCACAGCTGTAAGGTTTCTCTCCTGTGTGTGTTCTCTGGTGTGATACCAGATGGCCAGATTGACCAAAACTCTTCCCACATTGATCACAGCTGTAAGGTTTCTCTCCTGTGTGTGTTCTCTTGTGCACTGTCAGCTCTCCAGATCCACCAAAACTCTTCCCACATTGACCACAGCTATAAGATTTCTCTCCTGTGTGTGTTCTCTGGTGTGATACCAGATCCCCAGATTGACCAAAACTGTTCCCACATTGACCACAGCTATAAGGTTTCTCTCCCGTGTGTGTTCTCTGGTGTTGAGTCAGAGTTCTTGATGCAGCAAAACTCTTCCCACATTGATCACAGCTGTAAGGTTTCTCTCCTGTGTGTGTTCTCTGGTGCACTGTCAGCTTTCCAGCTTGACGAAAACTCTTCCCACATTGATCACAGCTGTAAGGTTTCTCTCCTGTGTGTATTCTCTGGTGCACTGTCAGGTCTCCAGATCCACCAAAACTCTTCCCACATTGATCACAGCTATAAGGTTTCTCTCCTGTGTGTGTTCTCTGGTGCACTGTCAGAGAGCTAGATTGTCTAAAACCCTTCCCACATTGACCACAACTATAAGGTTTCTCTCCTGTGTGTATTCTCTGGTGTTGAGTCAGATGGCAAGATCGACCAAAACGCTTCCCACATTGACCACAGCTATAAGGTTTCTCTCCTGTGTGTATTCTCTGATGAATTTTAATGCCTAATGAGGTGAATCTCTTCCCACAGACAGAACAGCATTGAGTTATCTTCCCTGTGCATCTCTGCAGGTGTTTATTGAGGTGTTCTGATCTGGAGAGACTCTTCTCTGCCTCTTCAGCATCATGAAGTTGTTGAGGCTCCCCAGAGGATCCACGATAGTCCCGTATCTCTCCTGTGTGAACAACAAAGTCAGACAGATGATTAAAGGCCCACAACAGCGGAAATCCATTGTAAAAAGTGATGCCAAAAGCGTAAAAATAAAGGAGAGCCGCACACTCTAGGAGCTCAGATGCAAAAATGTAATTACCAACATTTCGACAGCCAAGCTGTCTTCATCAGGGTATAATCGAAGCGTAGCCATGATGTTGTACAACAATTGACGTCTGTAATGAATGTTAAAGTTATTTGACAATTGTCTTAACTTCTTATGGCTGCAGGGGCAGTATTGAGTAGCTTGGATGAAAGGTGCACAGAGGTGCCCATAGTAAACTGCCTGCGTCCCAGTTGCTAATATATGCATATTATTATTCGTATTGGATAGAAAACACTCTGAAGTTTCTAAAACTGTTTGAATTATGTCTGTGAGTATAACAGAACTCATATGGCAGGCAAAAACCTGAAGTTCCGCTTCCTGTTTGAATTTTTTCTGCAGTGGCAGATTTTCAACCAAGCTCTCATTTAAATTACAGCGAGATATTGATGAGTTTTCACTTCCTACGGCTTCCACTAGATGTCAATAGAACTTTGTCTGACTCTAATGTGAAGGGGGGCCGAAGGAGACAGGAATGTGTAATCACTGCCACGAGCTGACCATGCTTTCACATGCACAGTCACATGAGGAGGACCTCCGTTCCACCGCTCATCTGAAGTCAATCTAATTCTCCGGTGGGAACGTTATTCAAGATGTATGTTAACAACATTCTAAAGATTGATTCAGTACATCGTTTGACATGTTTCTACTGACTTGTGTAACTTTTGGACATTTCGTCGCGTTATAGAGGACGCACTTTGTGACTTGAATTGTTTACCAAATGCGCTAACCAAAGTAGCTAATTGGACATATATACGGACATAATCAAGCATTTATTGTGGACCTGGGATTCCTAGGACTGCATTCTGATGAAGTTCATCAAAGGTAAGGAAACATTTATCATGTATTTTCTGGTTTCTGTTGACCCCAACATGGCGGCTAATTTGGCTATTGTTCTGAGCTCCGTCTCAGATTATTGCATGATTTGCTTTTTCCGTAAAAGTTTTTTTTAAATCTGACACAGCTGTTGCATTAAGGAGAGGTATATCTATAATTCCATGTGTATTACTTGTATTATCATCTACATTTATGATGAGTATTTCTGTTGAAACAATGTGGCTATGCAAAATCCCTTGATGTTTTTGGAACTAGTGAATGTAACGCGCCAATGTAAACTCAGATATTTTGTTATAAATATGAACTTTATCAAACAAAACATGCATGTATTGTGTAACATGAAGTCCTATGAGTGTCATCTGATGAAGATAATCAAAGGTTAGTGATTAATATTATCTCTATCTGCTTTTTCTGACTGCTATCTTTCGCAGGAAAAATGTCTGTGCTTATTGTGGTTTGATGGTTACTTAACATAATCGTTTGTAGTGCTTTCGCTGAAAAGCATATTTGAAATCGGACACGTTGGTGGGATTAACAACAAGATTACCTTAAAAATGATATAAGACACATGTATGTTTGGGGAATTTTAATTATGAGATTTCTGTTTGAATTTGGAGCCCTGCACGTTTCACTGGCTGTTGTCATATCATCGATATTATCGATCCCGTTACCGGGGTGCAGCCATAAGATGAGAAAATAAATAAATAAATAAAATGAGCAACAAAAATCATATGTTGTCTTGTTTTCACATTAGTAGTAACATCGATGATTGTCGGCTAGAAATAAGTTATTCATGTTGTTGAAACTCTAAGCAGTGTGCCAGACGACTTTTGGTCTCCAATATAGGCCCCTTTCTGTGTTTAATAAAATTGCGGCACGAGGGCAAAGCACATACAATTTGATTGTAGAAATTCCTCCCTGCTAATGAGGAAACCACTAGTTATGGATGTAGTATATCTGCCTGGAGAAAAAATGCTGAGCAAAGATTTTAGTTTTTCACAATGTATTCTGAATGTGAATGGGGGGAAACTCAGGGGAGTAACCTCCATTTCCAGGTTGCTTATGAGTGCATTTCACACTACTTTGGATTATAATTGTAAGGATCGCTTGAATGTCCTGCTGAATATAATGTTTGCTACAGTATTAATAAGAACCGCGTTAATGACAGTATCCATTTGGGTGTTGTCAATAAAGTTACGATTATTATTTTATAATTTTTTTTTATTTAACCTTTATTTAACCAGGTCGGCCAGTTGAGAACAAGTTCTCATTTACAACTGCAACCTGGCCAAGATAAAGCAAAGCAGTGTGACAAAAACAACACAGAGTTACACGTGGGATAAACAAACGTACAGTCAATAACACAATAGAAAAATCTATATACAGTGTGTGCAAATGGAGTACGGAGGTAAGGCAATAAATAGGCCATAGTAGCGAAGTAATTACAATTTAGCAAATTAACACTGGAGTGATAGATGTGCTGCTGATGATGTGCAAGTAGAAATACTGGTGTGCAAAAGAGCAAAAAAAGTAAATAAAAATATGGGGATGAGGTAGGCAGTTGGATGGGCTATTTACAGATGGGCTTTGTACAGCTGCAGCGATCGGTATGCTGCTCAGATAGCTGATGCTTAAAGTTAGTGAGGGAGATATAAGTCTCTAACTTCAGCGATTTTTGCAATTCGTTCCAGTCATTGGCAGCAGAGAACTGGAAGGAAAGGCGGCCAAAGGAGGTGTTGGCTTTCGGGATGAACTGTGAGATATACATGCTGGAGCGCGTGCTACGGGTGGGTGTTGCTATGCTGACCATTGAGCTGAGAAAAGGTGGAGCTTTACCTAGCAAAGACTTTTAGATTGTTTTGGCGTTGAATATTTAGCGAGGGCCAGCCAACAAGAGCATACAGGTCGCAGTGGTGGGTGGTATATAGGGCTTTAGTGACAAAACGGATGGCACTGATACACTGCTGGAGGCTATTTTGTAAATGACATCGCCGATCCGTTTTACGAGGGTGTTTGGCAGCATGAGTGAAGGAGGCTATGTTGCGAAATAGGAAGCCAATTCTAGATTACATTTTGGATTGGAGATGCTTACTGTGAGTCTGGAAGGAGAGTTTACAGTCTAGCCAGACACCTAGGTATTTGTAGTTGTCCACATATTCTAAGTCAGAACTGTCCAGAGTAGTGATGCTTGTCGGGTGGGCGGGTGCGGGCAGCAATCGGTTGAAGAGCATTTAGTTTTACTTACTTTTAAGAGCAGTTGGAGGCCACAGAAGGAGTGTTGTATGGCATTGAAGCTCGTTTGGAGGTTTGTTAGTTGGTGAACCAGGCGAGTCAGTCTTTTGAGAAACCAAGGCTGTTGAGTCTGCCGATAAGAATACGGTGATTGACAGAGTCGAAAGCCTTGGCCAGGTCGATGAAGACGGCTGCACAGTACTGTCTTTTATTGATGGCGGTTATGATATCGTTTAGTACCTTGAGCGTGGCTGAGGTGCACCCATGACCAGCTCTGAAACCAGATTGCATAGCGGAGAAGGTACGGTGGGATTCGAAATGGTCGGTAATCTGTTTGTTAACTTGGCTTTCGAAGACCTTAGAAAGGCAGGGTAGAATAGATATAGGTCTGTAGCAGTTTGGGTCTAGAGTGTCTCCCCCTTTGAAGAGGGGGATGACCGCGGCAGCTTTCCAATCTTTGGGAATCTCAGACGATACGAAAGAGAGGTTGAACAGACTAGTAATAGGGGTTGCAACAATTTCGGCAGATAATTTTAGAAAGGGTCCAGAATGTCAAGCCCGGCTGATTCGTAGGGGTCCAGATGTTGCAGCTCTTTCAGAACATCAGCTATCTGGATTTGGGTAAAGGAGAAATGGTGGGGGCTTTGGTGGGTTGCTGTTGAGGGTGCCGGGCAGTTGACCGGGTTAGGGGTAGCCAGGTGGAAAGCATGGCCAGCCGTAGAAAAATGCATATTGAAATTCTCAATTACAGTGGGACACTGGGTGAAGGAGAAGCTGGGGAGGCTTTGGCAAGTAGCTGCGAGGGGTGCGGAGCTGTTGGCAGGGGTTGGGGGTAGCCAGGAGGAAAGCATGACCAGCCGTAGAGAAATGCTTATTGAAATTCTTGATTATCGTGGAGTTATCGGTGGTGACAGTGTTTCCTAGCCTCAGTGCAGTGGGCAGCTGGGATGAGGTGCTCTTGTTCTCCATGGACTTTACAGTGTCCCAAAACTTTTTGGAGTTAGAGCTACAGGATGCAAATTTCTGTTTGGAAATGTTAGCCTTTGCTTTCTTAACTGACTGTGTGTGTATTGGTTCCTGACCTTTCTGAAAAGTTGCATATCGCGGGGACTATTCGATGCTAGTGCAGTACGCCACAGGATGTTTTTGTGCTGGTCGAGGGCAGTCAGGTCTGGAGCGAACCAAGGGAAATATCTGTTCTTAGTTACACATTTTTTGAAAGGGGCATGCTTATTTAAGGTGGTGAGGAAATTACTTTTGAAGATTAACCAGGCATCCTCTACTGGCGGGATGAGGTCAAAATCCTTCCAAGATACCCGGGCCAGGTCGATTAGAAAGGCCTGCTTGCAGAAGTGTTTGACAGTGATGAGGGGTGGTCGTTTGACCGCGGACCCATAACGGATGCAGGCAATGATCGCTGAGATCCTGATTGAAAACAGCAGAGGTGTATTTGGAGGGCAAGTTGGTCAGGATAATATCTATGAGGATGTCCATGTTTACAGATTTAGGGTTGTACCTGGTGGGTTCCTTGATAATTTGTGTGAGATTGAGGGCATCTAGCTTGGATTGTAGGACGGCCGGGGTGTTAAGCATATCCCAGTTTAGGTCACCTAATAGAACGGACTCTGAAGATAGATGGGGGGGGGGGGGGCAATCAATTCACATATGGTGTCCAGGGCACAGCTGGGAGCTGGGGGGGGGTCTATAACAGGTGGCAACAGTGAGAGACTTATTTCTGGAAAGATTCATTTTTAAAATAAGAAGCTCGAACTGTTTGGGCATGGACTGGAAAGTATGACAGAACTCTTTGCAGGCCATCTCTGCAGTAGATTGCAACTCTCTTTTTGACAGTTCTATCTTGACGGAAGATGTTGTAGTCGGGGATGGAAATGTCAGAATTTTTGGTGGCCTTCCTAAGCCAGGATTCAGACACGGCAAGGACATTAAAGTTGGCGGAGTGTGCTAAAGCAGTGAGTAAAACAAACTTAGGGAGGAGGCTTCTGATGTTAACATGCATGAAACCAAGGCTTTTACGAATATTGAAGTCAACAAATGAGAGTGCCTGGGGACCCACAGGGCCTGGGTTTACCTCTACATCACCCGAGGAACAGAGGAGTAGGATGAGGGTACGGCTAAAGGCTATCAGAACTGGTCGTCTAGTGCGTTGTGAACAGAGAATAAAAGGAGCAGATTTCTGGGCGTGGTAGGATATATTCAAGGCATAATGTACAGTGGAGGTAAACCTAGGCATTGAGTGACGATAAGAGAGGTTGCATCTCTGGAGTTATGCTAGGTGAGGTCACCGCAAGTGTGGGAGGTGGGACAAAAGAGCTCTCTGAGGCATGTTGAGTGGGACTAGGGGCTCCGCAGTAAAATAAAACAATGATAACTAAACAACAGTATACAAGGCATATTGACATTAGAGAGACATAAAGCGAGGCATAAAGCAATCACAGGTGTTGATTGGGAGAGCTAGCAAAGACAACAATGGGTAAGACAACAGTTAATCAGCTAAGACAACAGCAACACGTAAAATGGCAATGAATTGGCAGAGAGGGTCAGTTAACTACACACTGGGCCTGAGTTCTTCAGCTATGTAGCCAAGTGATCATAGGGTCCAGTGAACAGCAATATATGAACCAGGGAAGCCGTTAGGTAGTCGTTACTATGCTAGCCGGGAGCCGCGCCTGGCTCGAGGCTAACTGGTGCTAGCTTCGGGACAGGGGCGTCACCGACGTCTGGCAAAGGTCGGTTGAGGGCACATCTGACGGAACTGAGTCGGCAGACCAGTCGTGATGGATCGTCGGGGCTCTGTGTCGACAAAGGGTCCAGGCCAATTGGCAAAAGAGGTATTGTAGCTGGAGTAATTTGTTTGCTAGTCGGGAGATGCACCTGGCTTGAGGCTAACTGGTGCTAGCCACTATAGCCAATCCGGTGCAAAGGTCCAGAGCTTACGGCAGGAATCCGGTGATGTAGTGGCTTCTAGTCGTCTTAGTGAAGAGTCTGGGAGGCATCAGCTGTGTAGCCGAGTGATCATAGGGTCCACTAAGCAGACCAGGAGATGGGCCTGGCTCAAGGCTAGCGTCGAGGCTGGGCCACTCGGTAGCAGCTAGCCAGCTGCGATTATCCGGTGTAATGGTCCAGAGCTTACGGCAGGAATACGGTGATGTAATGGAGAAAAATAGTCCGATATGCTCAGGGTTGATATCGCGCTGTGCAGACTGACAGATATTATCCAGGCTAAAAGCGGCTGGTGTCTGGGCTAAAAAGGTAAAGGCCGTAGCAGTGGCTAACAATGACTAAATAGCTAGTAGCTAATTAGCTGGTTAGCTTCGGATGGAGGTTCTAGCTATAAGGTCTAAAAAATAGCAGATCCGTATCACATTGGGTGAGGCGGGTTGCCGGAAGGTAAACGTAAGTAAAAAATTTAAAAAGATTGAAATATATTGCAATATATACAAAAAAATATAACATTTACAACAACAAACACGTCTTAATGCTACGCCATCTTGGATTACAAGATGAATCAGTTAAAAACCATTGGATTTAGCAAACTCTGAAATGATTTAGTATTTCTGTGCCCATGAAAACTGTTTTCCAGCGTAACATAAGGAGCCACTAAATGATACATAGTTCGAGTTCATTTCAGAATACAAAAAAACTGTCCGACAGCAAAATCCAGTATTTAAGTTGAAGTTCATCATATGGCAAGCGTAACGTTATGACTATAACTACTGTTCCCTGGAGGAGGGAAACTAGGTACAACATACTATTAAATTCACGTCTCGCTGGAAGCTCCACCTTGAAACCCTCCTGTCAATAAGAGAAAGGACGCATACCTGATTACGCATGTAGAAGTAGAACTAGTCTACCTGGTTACACATATAGAAGTAGGACTAGTCTACCTGGCCTGCACACAAATGTAGGCCTATAAATGTGCCCATTTTGAGGATGGTGGCCACTGTGTTCTTGGGGACTTTCAATGTTGCAGACATTTTTTGGTACCATTCCCCAGATCTGTGCCTCGACACAATCCTGTCTCGGAGCTCTAAGGACAATTTATTCAACCTCATTGCTTGGTGTTTGCTCTGACATGCATTGTCAACTGTGGGACATTATATAGGCAGGTGTAATCATACACAATATGATTTCATGTGGCACAAACAAAAACACAAATTCTCAGTCAAAAATATAAGTCAGAATACAGCCTTTCTATTCTCTCATTTGATTTCAGGATCTCTGAATGTTCTTCCACACAGAAAGCAGTGGTAGGACTTTTACCGGGTGTGTCCTCTTATGCTCCTTCAGGCTCCCCGACCAGGTAAAACCCTTTCCAGACTGGGAGCATTGGAAAGGCTTTTCTCCTGTGTGTATCCTCTCATGAGCTTTAAGGTCCGCCATTTATGAAAATCTATTTTTACACTGGGAGCAGAAAATGGTTTTCTCATGTGTGTATTCTCTCATGCCTTTTCAGGTTAGTTAACATGGTAAAACTCTTTTCACACTGGGAACATTGGTAAGGCTTTTCTCCTGTGTGTTTCCTCTTATGAGCTTTTAGGTCCCCATCCGGATTAAAACTCATTTCACAGTGGGAACAGTGGGAACGCTTTTCTCCTGTGTGTATTCTCTTGTGCCTTTTCAGGTTAGTGAACACGGCAAAACTCTTTCCACACTGGGAGCATTGAAAAGGATTTCCTCCTGTGTGTGTCCTCTCATGCAGTTTTAGGTTCCCTAACCAGCAAAAACTATTTTCACAGTGGGAGCAGTGGTGTTGTCTCGCTGGTCTGGGCGTCTCTGGGTCTGGTTCCCCTGAAGGACTCTTCCCGCTGTCAGAGTGAGAGTCTGGTTTCTCTCCTTGCAAAGACACACAGAGTATGTCGTTAAACAGAGATCTAAATGAAACCTCCACATGATAAAACTGTCTTCCTATGAAGTTTAATCTAGACTAGATCCCTCAATAAAAGAGCAGAACTGGTCATCACAGAGTGGCTGTAGTGCTTTGTAGGCTGGGTAAATCCATTTGAATTCAATAAATTTGACAGCATCCCTTTTGATTTAAAAAAATCTTTCCTTACATGTTTGACTATGGAAGAAGTGGTAATAAAGTGACTTCATGTAACTGAATGTAAAAACATTCATGAGATATACAGTACCAGTCAAACGAGTGGACACACCTAGTCATTCAAGGGTTATAAATATTTGTTTTACCATTTTCTACATTGTAGAATAATCGTGAAGAAATCAAAACTATGAACACATGGAATCATGTAGTAACCAAAAAAAGTGGTAAACAATTCAAAATATATTTTAGATTTTTCAAAGTAGCCACCCTTTACCTTGATGACAGCTTTGCACACTCTTGGCATTCTCTCAACCAGCTTCACCTGGAATGCTTTTCCAACAGTCTTGAAGGAGTTCCCACATATGCTGAGCACTTTTTAGCTGCTTTTCCTTCACTCTGTGGTCCAACTCATCCCAAACCATCTCAATTGGGTTGAGGTCAGGTGATTGTGAAGGCCAGGTTATCTGATGCAGCACTCCATCACTCTCCTTTTTGGTCATTGGGTCGTTGTCCTGTTGAAAAACAAATGATAGTCCCACTAAGCGCAAACCAGATGGGATGGCGTATCGCTTCAGAACGCTGTGGTAGCCAGACAGGTGCGCGCCTTTCCAAATCATGTCCAATCAATTTAATTTACCACAGGTGGACTCCAAACAAGTTGTAGAAACATCTCAACGATGATCATTGGAAACAGGATGCACCTGAGGTCAATTTCAAGTCTCACAGCAAAGGGTCTGAATACTTACGTAAATAAGGTATTTCTGTTTTTTATTTTTAATAAATGTAAAAAAAAATCTCCAAACCTATTTTCTCTTTGTCATTACGGGGTATTGTGTGTAGACTGATGAGGATTTTTAGTTATTTAATCCATTGTAAATCAAATTCAAATCAAATCAAATTTATTAGTCACATACACATGGTTAGCAGATGTTAATGCGAGTGTAGCGAAATGCTTGTGCTTCTAGTTCCGACAATGCAGTAATAACCAACAGTAATCTAACCTAACAATTCCACACTACTACCTTACACACACACACAAGTGTAAAGGGATAAAGAATATGTACATAAAGATATATGGATGAGTGGTGGTACAGAACGGCATGGCAGATGCAGTAGATGGTATAGAGTACGGTATATACATATGAGATGAGTACTGTAGGGTATGTAAACATAAAGTGGCATAGTTTAAAGTGGCTAGTGGTACATGTATTGCATAAAGATGGCAAGATGCAGTAGATGATATAGAGTACAGTATATATACATATGAGATGGGTAATGTAGGGTATGTAAACATTGTATTAAGTGGCATTGCTTAAAGTGGCTAGTGGTACATTTTTACATAATTTCCATCAGTTCCCATTTTTAAAGTGGCTGGAGTTGAGTCAGTATGTTGGCAGCGGCCGCTAAATGTTAGTGGTGGCTGTTTAACAGTCTGATGGCCTTGAGATAGAAGCTGTTTTTCAGTCTCTCGGTCCCTGCTTTGATGCACCTGTACTGACCTCGCCTTCTGGATGATAGCGGGGTGAACAGGCAGTGGCTTGGGTGGTTGTTGTCCTTGATGATCTTTATGGCCTTCCTGTGACATCGGGTGGTGTAGGTGTCCTGGAGGGCAGGTAGTTTGCCCCTGGTGATGCGTTCTGCAGACCTCACTACCCTCTGGAGAGCCTTACGGTTGTGGGCGGAGCAGTTGCCGTACCATGCGGTGATACAGCCCGACAGGATGCTCTCGATTGTGCATCTGTAGAAGTTTGTGAGTGCTTTTGGTGACAAGCCGAATTTCTTCAGCCTCCTGAGGTTGAAGAGGCGCTGCTGCGCCTTCTTCACAACGCTGTCTGTGTGGGTGGACCAGTTCAGTTTGTCCGTGATGTGTACACCGAGGAACTTAAAACTTTCCACCTTCTCCACTACTGACCCGTCGATGTGGATAGGGGGGTGCTCCCTCTGCTGTTTCCTGAAGTCCACAATCATCTCCTTTGTTTTGTTGACGTTGAGTATGAGGTTATTTTCCTGACACCACACCCCGAGGGCCCTCACCTCCTCCCTGTAGGCCGTCTCGTCGTTGTTGGTGATCAAGCCTACCACTGTAGTGTCATCCGCAAACTTGATGATTGAGTTGGAGGCGTGCATGGCCACGCAGTCGTGGGTGAACAGGGAGTACAGGAGAGGGCTCAGAACGCACCCTTGTGGGGCCCCAGTGTTGAGGATCAGCGGGGTGGAGATGTTGTTACCTACCCTCACCACCTGGGGGCGGCCCGTCAGGAAGTCCAGGACCCAGTTGCACAGGGCGGGGTCGAGACCCAGGGTCTCGAGCTTGATGACGAGTTTGGAGGGTACTATGGTGTTAAATGCTGAGCTGTAATCGATGAACAGCATTCTCACATGGGTATTCCTCTTGTCCAGATGGGTTAGGGCAGTGTGCAGTGTGGTTGCGATTGCGTCGTCTGTGGACCTATTGGGTCGGTAAGCAAATTGGAGTGGGTCTAGGGTGTCCGGTAGGGTGGAGGTGATATGGTCCTTGACTAGTCTCTCAAAGCACTTCATGATGACGGAAGTGAGTGCTACGGGGCGGTAGTCGTTTAGCTCAGTTACCTTAGCTTTCTTGGGAACAGGAACAATGGTGGCCCTCTTGAAGCATGTGGGAACAGCAGACTGGGATAAGGATTGATTGAATATGTCCGTAAACACACCAGCCAGCTGGTCTGCGCATGCTCTGAGGACGCGGCTGGGAATGCCGTCTGGGCCTGCAGCCTTGCGAGGGTTAACACGTTTAAATGTTTTACTCACCTCGGCTGCAGTGAAGGAGAGCCCGCAGGTTTTGGTAGGGGGCCGTGTCAGTGGCACTGTATTGTCCTCAAAGCGGGCAAAAAAGTTGTTTAGCCTGTCTGGGAGCAAGACATCCTGGTCCTCGACGGGGCTGGTTTTCTTTTTGTAATCCGTGATTGACTGTAGACCCTGCCACATACCTCTTGTGTCTGAGCTGTTGAATTTCGACTCGATTTTGTCTCTGTACTGAGACTTGGCCTGTTTGATTGCCTTGCGGAGAGAATAGCTACACTGTTTGTATTCGGTCATGCTTCCGGTCACCTTGCCCTGGTTAAAAGCAGTGGTTCGCGCTTTCAGTTTCACGCGAATGCTGCCGTCAATCCACGGTTTCTGGTTTGGGAATGTTTTTATCGTTGCTGTGGGTACGACATCGTCAATGCACTTCCTAATGAACTCGCTCACCGAATCAGCATATTCGTCAATATTGTTGTTGGACGCGATGCGGAACATATTCCAATCTGCGTGATCGAAGCAGTCTTGAAGCGTGGATTCAGATTGGTCGGACCAGCGTTGAACAGACCTGAGCGCGGGAGCTTGTTGTTTGAGTTTTTGTTTGTAGGCTGGAATCAACAAAATGGAGTCGTGGTCAGCTTTTCCGAAAGGGGGGCGGGGGAGGGCCTTATAAGCGTCGCGGAAATTAGTATAACAATGGTCTAGTGTTTTTCCAGCCCTGGTAGCACAATCGATATGCTGATAGAATTTAGGGAGTTTTGTTTTTAGATTAGCCTTGTTAAAATCCCCAGCTACGATGAATGCAGCCTCAGGGTGTGTGGTTTCCAGTTTACAAAGAGTCAGATAAAGTTCGTTCAGGGCCATCGATGTGTCTGCTTGGGGGGGAATGTATACGGCTGTGATTATGATTGACGAGAATTCCCTTGGTAGATAATGCGGTCGACATTTGATTGTGAGGAGTTCTAGATCAGGTGAACAGAACGACTTGAGTTCTTGTGTGTTGTTACGATGATCACACCACTTCTCGTTAATCATAAGGCATACCCCCCCGCCCCTCTTCTTACCGGAAAGATGTTTGTTTCTGTCGGCGCGATGCATGGAGAAACCAGCTGGCTGCACCGACTCCGTTAGCGTCCCTTGAGTTAGCCATGTTTCCGTGAAGCAGAGCACGTTGCAATCCCTGATGTCTCTCTGGAATGCTACCCGTGCTCGGATTTCATCAACCTTATTGTCAAGAGACTGGACATTGGCGAGTAGTATGCTAGGGAGTGGAGCGCGATGTGCCCGTCTCCGAAGCCTGACCACGAGACCGCCACGTTTTCCCCTTTTTCGGCGTCGCACAGGGTCGCCGGCTGGGATCAGATCCATTGTATTGTGTGGAAGGCAAAACACTGGATCCGTTTCGGGAAAGTCATATTCCTGGTAGGAACGATGATGAGTTGACGTTAATCGTATATTCAGTAGTTCCTCCCGACTGTATGTAATGAAACCTAAGATTACCCGGGGTACCGATGTAAGAAATAACACGTAAAAAAACAAAATACTGCATATTTTCCAAGGAACACGAAGCGAGGCAGCCATCTCTTTTCGGCGCCGGAAACTAAAAGAAGTAGAATTGTAGAATAAGGCTGTAACGTAACAAAATGTGGAAAGATTTAAGTGACAAAAAAGGGTGTTAAAGACAATGTAAAAAATATAGATATAATTTTTTACATCTCTTAGATATCAGACAGACACTTCAGAACAAACTTCCTTTAGATGTTCTGGGGGAAACAATGTTACTATGGTTACTGTTGTTCCATGTTGTGAATGTTATCCAATGTGTTACTATGGTTACTGTTGTTCCATGTTGTGAATGTTATCCAATGTGTTACTATGGTTACTGTTGTTCCTGTTGTGAATGTTATCCAATGTGTTACTATGGTTACTGTTGTTCCATGTTGTGAATGTTATCCAATACGTTACCATGGTTACTGTTGTTCCATGTTGTGAATGTTATCCAATGTGTTACTATGGTTACTGTTGTTCCATGTTGTGAATGTTATCCAATGTGTTATTATGGTTACTGTTGTTCCATGTTGTGAATGTTATCCAATGTGTTACTATGGTTACTGTTGTTCACTGTTGTGAATGTTATCCAATGTGTTACTATGGTTACTGTTGTTCCATGTTGTGAATGTTATCCAATGTGTTACTATGGTTACTGTTGTTCCATGTTGTGAATGTTATCCAATGTGTTACTATGGTTACTGTTGTTCCATGTTGTGAATGTTATCCAATGTGTTACTATGGTTACTGTTGTTCCATGTTGTGAATGTTATCCAATGTGTTACTATGGTTACTGTTCCATGTTGTGAATGTTATCCAATGTGTTACTATGGGTTACAGCAGTATGGACTAATGTTTTATGGGGTATTGTGATGGCATTATGGGGTATTGTGATGGCATTATGGGGTATTGTGATGGCATTATGGGGTATTGTGATGGCATTATGGGGCGGCAGGGTAGCCTAGTGGTTAGAGCGTTGGACTAGTAACCGAAAGGTTGCAAGTTCAAATCCCCGAGCTGACAAGGTACAAATCTGTCGTTCTGCCCCTGAACAGGCAGTTAACCAACTGTTCCTAGGCCGTCATTGAAAATAAGAATTTGTTCTTTATCTGGACATGTGACATACCGACAACTTTGATAAAAACACGATAGGATTTGTCTCCAGATCGCTATGCATATTCATGCTAATAGCTTAGCATCTCTCTCCATTGAATACAGGCGGTGCATATTCATGCTAGTAGCTTAGCATCTCTCTCCATTGAATACAGGCGGTAGACGACAACAACCCTTGAACATAAACAATAGATTACAATAATAAGATGTATCCACCAATACAAAGAAAGGGTAGGCGGGAGCTAGACAACCCGCAGTGCCGCTTTGTGGACAACGACTCCACTTGTGAGGGCGGAGAGACATCTTGTCAGTATATCCATAATCTTTGGTGTAGCCAACCCAACTCTCACATGGCACTATTGGGGGGCACGGTGTGTAGTAAAACATCACTACATGAAAATCACTACGTGCCGTGCCCCCCAGTCTGCGGGCAGCAGATAGACCCTTCTCAAATATATATGTTAAGTAACTTTTTGGAAACGGAACAGAGAAAACAAGGGGTAGCTTACTCTCTACGTCGTCTGATTCTAGACATATCAGTCATCATCCTGGGCCCTCCGTTGAAGAGGTATTGACGAGCCAACTACGAATATTCAAAGTTAAAAACAAATTTAAGGCGGTACTTACTGGTGTTAATCAGATCTCCGATCTCCTCCTCTTCATCTTTCAATGTGACAGTAATCTCCCCTTCCTTCTTCACTCCAAAAACTACATCCTCCCCTTTCACTCTGAACGCGTCTTCCTCTTCTTTCACTGTAACGTCTTTCTCTTCTTCTTTCACTGTAACAGCCTCATCCTCTACTTCTTGTTTTACTGTGACATCCTCTTCTTCCTTCTCCTCTTTCACGACAATGTTCAGCCCCAGAGCTTCTTTCTCCGTCCAGCAGACCGCCTCTTCTTTAACAGGAGGGGAGAAGCTTACTGACCTCATGGTCGGGGATGTTAGCTAGCTATCTATCATTAGCGACTAGGCTAGTGCTAACTTAACCAGCCAGCTACTATAGCTGACTAATACAAAATAACGTAATATTAAATAGGTTAACAAGTAGATACGACAGAAGTGTGTTGAAAACACAGTAGGTAATATACACCGAAAGCGTATAAATAGCTTGAATCTTTCGGCTGTGTTGGCAAGCAAGCTACCGAGGTGGTTGACAAGCTGTTTATGAAGAACCGTCCACTAGATTATACGTCACGCTGGCAGCGTCGCCTGAAAGACGCACATCGCCGTCAGCTGACTGGAGGGGAAACGCAGTTGAGGATCATATTTTATATATTTTATATTATATTATATATATTTTATTTTCAGACAAAGATTATTTTAAATGGATGTAATTAAATAATACCATTATATTGAGACATAAAAAGACAGGAATGTGTTGATTAGTGCGAATAAAAAATGTTAACTACAGCACATTTAAGGCAGTTTCATTAAGTCATACTACATCTAAATAAGTAAGCTACTGTAGGTCTATACTGCTCCTACATGGTGTAACAATACATCATGTACATGTATATAATGAACAGACTTGGTCTGTACTGCTCCTACATGGTGTAACAATATATCATGTAGATGTACACTACCATTGAAAAGTTTGGGGTTACTTCGAAATGTCATTGTTTTTTAAAGAAAATCTAATTTTTTCATTTATTTACCTGTTTTTGCTTTGTCATTATGGGATATTGTGATGTCATTATGGGGCAATGTGATGTCTTATGGGGTATTATGATGCCATTATTGGGTATTGTGTAGATTGATGAGGGGAAAAAATATTTAATCCATTTTAGAATAAGGCTGTAACGTCACAAAATGTGGGAAAGGTGAAGGGGTCTGAATGCTTTCCGAATGCATTGTATATATAGGGGCAGTACTTAGTGACATCACTTCATGAAACAGGAGGTACAAATATATAACATAGATTCACAGTATCAACATTCAATGTATCAAAATATATGACCAAGCTGGAAGTGGAAACGCCAGCCCAGCCACAATCCTAGAGGTTCACTGATGATCAACCTCCTCCTTCACATCTGACTCTTGATGATCAACCTCCTCCTTCACATCTGACTCCTGATGAACAACCTCCTCCTTCACATCTGACTCCATCCAGAGCAACTTCTTTTTTGGGGGGAATCCCGATGGACGACGTCATCCAATAGGGCGTCATCACCACCACAAGTTAATTGTCATTCAGGTTATTAATGGGAAGA
The DNA here is from genome assembly GCF_016432855.1 of Salvelinus namaycush. Lineage (NCBI taxonomy): Eukaryota > Metazoa > Chordata > Actinopteri > Salmoniformes > Salmonidae > Salvelinus > Salvelinus namaycush. The sequence goes on along the minus strand of NW_024057997.1, from coordinate 111,152 downwards.
ACATTGGCAATATGTCCTGTCTGGTAACTTGTCTCGTTCAAAGGATTCACATTGGCAGGTGCACAGGGAGAAACCCCATTAAAAAAACTCAGTTGATCTTAAATTGTGGAAACACTTTTGGAAGTCTTTAACTGCATCAAAGTCTGTGGCCTGTGATGTTGGGACAAATGATAGTCCCTTATTATACAAGAGACAAAATTCACAAATTCTACAGCACAACGGCAGAGTCATGTCTTCAGTGTAAAACTAACAATGACTCAATAATCCTTCTGGGAATGTTATGATGTCATAAAGTTATGAGTTAGAAAGTTGGCTGTCAGAAGTACAGTTATACAATGTAAAATTACTTTTAATCTGTCTGTCTGTATATTTCAAAACATGACATTTGAGGGTGCAGTGAGATACCCCAGAGTTTGACGATACTTTTCTCATAAATCATCTTAAAAATTATACTTAATTAAAACCTGGAAATCAACCAATCCGCTGTTGTTAATTCAAAAGAAAGGTCAAATGCTTTATTATCTAAAAGTTTAAAGTGACGGAGAAATAAAATGGTGCTGATGCGTGTGCTGGCTGTGTTCCAGTGGGTCTGGGCAGGTGTGATGTAGTTAATGGAGATGGAGGTGTGTTCTAGTGTGACTGGGCAGGTGTGATGTAGTTAATGGAGATGGAGGTGTGTTCCAGTGGGTCTGGGCAGGTGTGATGTAGTTAATGGAGATGGAGGTGTGTTCTGTGGTTCTGGGCAGGTGTGATGTAGTTAATGGAGATGGAGGTGTGTTCTAGTGGGTCTGGGTAGGTGTGATGTAGTTAATGGAGATGGAGGTGTGTTCTAGTGGGTCTGGGCAGGTGTGATGTAGTTAATGGAGATGGAGGTGTGTTCTAGTGGGTCTGGACAGGTGTGATGTAGTTAATGGAGACGGAGGTGTGTTCTAGTGGGTCTGGGCAGGTGTGATGTAGTTAATGGAGACGGAGGTGTGTTCTAGTGGGTCTGGGCAGGTGGGATGTAGTTAATGTTTGTATGATGTTGTCGTTTGTATGTTTTGTATTGTTTATAAAAAGATAATATAAAATATTTTTCCCAATGCAAAGTTACACCTCACTGTTCTATTTTTGGAGTTATTACATGAAACCAATCAGAATTCAGAAGAATGCCAAAGTTAGGTGTGAAGTAATATGGAGGACCAGCCTATTACCTATGATGTATACTACAACAGAAATAACTTCAAATGTAGAACTTAAAATTAAACAATTGTTTGCTCTCATGACTTGAGTGATTAAAATAAACCAACGTTTTGGAAATACATAACGCCATCTAACCAAATATCAAAGAATTTTAGCTATATGCAGTTATCTTAACCAGCCAGCTAACATTAGCTATATACAGTTATCTTAGCCAGCCAGCTAACATTAGCTATATGCAGTTATCTTAGCCAGCCAGCTAACATTAGCTATATGCAGTTATCTTAGCCAGCCAGCTAACATTAGCTATATGCAGTTATCTTAGTCAGCCAGCTAACGTTAGCTATATGCTGTTATCTTAGCCAGCCAGCTAACATTAGTTATATGCAGCTATCTTAGCCAGCCAGCTAACATTAGCTATATGCAGTTATCTTAGCCAGCCAGCTAACATTAGCTATATGCAGTTATCTACGCCAGCCAGCTAACGTTAGCTATATGCAGTTATCTTAGCCGGCCAGCTAACGTTAGCTATATGCAGTTATCTTAGCCAGCCAGCAAACATTAGCTATATGCAGTTATCTTAGCCGGCCAGCTAACGTTAGCTATTTAGCCAACTAGCTATTAGCCTAACCAGCGTAGCCAACCAGCTAACGTTAGCTATTTAGCCAACTAGCTATTAGCCTAACCAGCGTAGCCAACCAGCTAACGTTAGCTATTTAGCCAACTAGCTATTAGCCTAACCAGCGTAGACGACCAGCTAACGTTAGCTATTTAGCCAACTAGCTATTAGCCTAACCAGTGTAGCCAACCAGCTAACGTTAGCTATTTAGCCAACTAGCTATTAGCCTAACCAGCGTAGCCAACCAGCTAACGTTAGCTATTTAGCCAACTAGCTATTAGCCTAACCAGCGTAGCCAACCAGCTAACGTTAGCTATTTAGCCAACTAGCTATTAGCCTAACCAGCGTAGCCAACCAGCATCGAGATCATTTAGAACCAAACTAACAAAACCTAAACGTGTTTGCAGATCAAAAGATCAGAGACAAACAGAATGATGGGAGAAAATTAACCTTCAGAAGTCATTGATCAATGCTGATAAAGTGACACACTGCTTAAATAATAATGAGTAGTTATTTATGATGTATAGTGATTTGTAGATCAGCCAGTTGGCAGTCGCCAGCAGTGTCGAACACACCAAAACAATCAGGTGGTTGTTCGACGAAATGAAGTTCCAGACGTCATTGATCACGTGCTGCTGATAAAGTGATACAGGCATCAGCACACTGCTTTGAAGTTTAATGCTTTCAAGGCCTCGTACCTCCGGTATCAAACATAACATCCCCATCGAAAAGTTGACAAAACATAAAGAAGCAAGCAGGTTGATTTCCTCTGTCATTTTGAGCCCACGGCAAGAAGGCACCAGAGCCCACCGTGCTAACGGGTTCCCACTAGATAACACAACCACACAGTTAATGAAAAGCATGAGGTGAAGCTTGAGCTAGATATCAACCTATCGAGCTAGTGTGACCTTCCTGGTCTCTCAAGTCAGTGAGTCAACACAGGAAGGAGCAATGGATGGATAGTTAATTTATTTCCAAAGCTGCAATGATGGGACACACACAGTCTGGATGAATGATCAGTAGTGACGGGATATAAATAGCACTCCCACAGCAATTCTCCATTAATCTGCCCTAGAATACACTAACAAAAATACGATTGAAATGTCTATCAAAGTCATTGTGATCGTATAGTGGATTTAACAATTCCTACTAATTCCTAATTTACTATAATAAATGAATCAATTGTTTCCATGTGTCTCATATTCACTACATCAGAATAAACTGTCATCCATTTTACTATCAAAATATATCAAATTAACCTGAAGATTTACTCAATGTCCCCCTCTGGTGGCGAAGAAGTATAATTCACCTAAACTAACAAAACCGGGCTGATAAACTGGCTGGTGTTCATGAGTTTATAAAACATGTACTTTATACATTTGTCATAAATGACCTGCATTGATGAGACACACAGTGTGGATGAATGATCAGTAGTCGACAGGGTAAAAATAGCACTCCTAAAGAAGATGCATTTTCCAGTTAGATACCAACTTGAAAGAGGGAACTTTAGCATAAAACCCACATGGAAAACTGAGATTTGGCAAGTAACATATAAAGAGAGGCTTATTTGACGCCAAACCAACAACAGTAGTTACTAAAACATAAATTGCTAATGTATTGTAATGACCTGACAAGATCATAAATGAACAATTGTCCAGACAGAGGCTTGAGTTTGCGAATCGACGGTTTATTAAACCAACTTTACACAGGCTACTGTTTGGGCCGTAGCACACGCCAAATAAATGACAGATAACCCACAAGCCAATCGGGACCTTCTCTTGTGAAGCCCAGACGTAAAGAGGGAGAACAAAGGCTAAACCTGGTCTTAACTTCCAATGCTCCATCCCCCTGCCCAAACCCCCTCCACGCCACTCCGCCAACCGCCAGGATGCCCGGCATCAGAAGATTCCAGGCATTCCCGTGATTGGCAGATAGCAGGTTGATTGACATGTCGGACCCCGCGAACACTGGGTACTGGTCAGTACAACACAACCTACTAGCCTAACACATAACACACAGCTGTCTGTGCGGCTCGCTACAGTATGATTTAAAAGGTGGATTTTATGATGTAATGTCAAATTATTCTATTCCGGGACTATTCAATTTTGAAATCACCCACAGCAATTCTCCATAAATCTGCTGTGGATTACCCAGAATCCCGAAATAAATTAATACATATGTGATAATTCAAAAACATAACTGGTTGTGCTTATAGGGAACCAGATCGTGAACACAACTAAGTTACTACGTCTTTAACCACACTGTATTGTTACACTGGTGAGTAAAAACTCATGCTTCCTACACTAACGTTTTGTCTGAACATTATAATATATATTTTACGTCACACTAGCGTCATTGTCTTAAAGTCGCACATCTCCATCGCAGTCAGAGGTTCAGACTGAGCGTTACCCACTCCAGTCAGCAGATGGCGGTGTGCGATTTTAAGGCAATGCTGTTAGTGTGACGTATAATCTAGTGGACGGAACGCAATGCTGTTAGTGTGACGTGTAATCTAGTGGACGGAACGCTTCTTTCAGCAGCAGCAACAGTTAGTCCGCCACCTCGGTAGCTTGCTAGCCAAAATAGCCGAACCCATAAAGCTCTTTAGACGCTTTAGTGTATATTAGCCACTGTATTTTAAACCCTTGTCTGTCGTCTAGTTAGTTAGTTATCCTATTTAATTTCATATTTACGGTGTTGTTGTTATTATTCAGCTAGCGGGCTGGTTAAGTTAGCATTAGCCTAGCTAGCTAACATCTCCGACCATGAGTTCACTAAATTACTCTCTTCCTGCTGAAGAAGAGACGGTCTGCTGGACGGAGAAAGAAGCTCTCATCAAAGAGGAGGAGGAAGAGAAGGATGTTACAATACAAAAACAAGTAGAGGGTGAGGTTGTTACCCTGAAAGAAGAAGAGAAAGACGTTTCAGTGAAAGAAGAGGAAGACGTTACAGTGAAAGAAGAGGCGTTCAGAGTGAAAGAGGAGGAGGGTGTTACAGTAAAAGATGAGGAGGATTCAGTTTTTGAAGTGAAAGCGGAGGATGGGGAGTTTACGGTCTCATCGGAAGAAGAGGAGGAAACTGGATATCTGGGCCCGATTTCCCAAACGCAATTTAAGGCATCCAGTGGTTCTAAAGATGAACTTAGCCATAAGATGGTTTTGAGAAACCGGGCCGTGATTACCACTGGTAAGTACTGTCTTAAATACAGAGGTACAAACTCTGCAGTTTTTGAACTGATGTTTGGTGTTAAAAGGGAAATCTGCAATTGCTACATCCATATTTTGACTTTTAAATGATTTATTTATAGCCATTGATTCTTGGAGAATATAACACATGCCTCATGAGCTTAGTTCAACTGTTGTACCCCATCAGAACCCAGAATAAGCTTTTTTTACTCCAATGTTTAGAAACAATGTAAATCAACAGCCTCAACATGGTTAAAACTATAATGTTGATATCATGGATGGTCAGTCCTTTCATCCATAGGTCTGTCTATGAATTTGAGAGTAGTTAAATGTCTCCAGGCCCATCATCATCTTATTACCAAAACAGTGGTGGAATGACTGCTGTGTTATTGTTTCAACTGCAGATTGGTTGATTGATGTGTGGCTTTTTTAAAGAGACAACCTAGGATTTAAACAGAAACAAAATGGCTGCCCAGAGACTTGGTTTGGTAAACAGCTGAGGGATGGGGGTTGGAGAAATGTAACCACTCTCAAATTCATAGAGAAAGCTATTGTATCAACCGTAACCCAAAACCAGGGGACCTCATCAAGAAGTTCAGACATCTTGGTGTAACAGTTATAAGGTGTTGGCTTGACAGTCGCTGGACCCAGGTTGGAGTTCAGCTCAGGGCTACCCCCTGAATTCACTACACTATGAATACAAGGACTGGCCATCCATGATGTCAAAATTATAGTTTAACCAGGTTTCTAGGATAAATATGGTATATTCTAGAATTCATCCATGATGTCATAATGATAGTTTAACCAGGTTTCTAGGATATATAGTATGTTCTAGAATTCATCCATGATGTCATAATGATAGTTTAACCAGGTTTCTAGGACATATAGTATGTTCTAGAATTCATCCATGATGTCATAATGATAGTTTAACCAGGTTTCTAGGATATATAGTATATTCTAGAATTCATCCATGATGTCATAATGATAGTTTAACCAGGTTTCTAGGACATATAGTATGTTCTAGAATTCATCCATGATGTCATAATTATAGTTTAACAGGTTTCTAGGATATATAGTATATTCTAGAATTGCCAGTGAAGATTTCCTGTGGGGGTCAAATTGTTAGAGCTCTTGATAAGTCATTGTATAATATTCAGCCAATTTATTTTCATGCCATTACATCAATAACGCCCAACCAGAAGAGAAGAAACTCTTCCTGAACCACCTCCTCTTGCTGTCCTTCATACATTCTGACGTTGCTGGTAATCGGCTACACAAGCAGTCGGCAACCTACATTTGGAGTGCAAATGTATCTTACCATTTCTACCGATCTGGTGCCGGTTATTATTTATTTGCACATTTTACTGAAACAGTTTAATTTAATTGATAATAGTATCTCAAAATCATTGTATTTGATTAATCTACATTCCATCTAAAGGAAAATTATACAAATCTAAAAGTAACTTTTATTGCCATTGCCAACTATGTAAAAATAGCCTACATGAAACCAACAAACAAAAACATTTGCAGCCTGCAGGTAGAAAATATCCCGATTTAAAAATAAATATCCTATAAATCCCATTGGCTGCACATGGCCTGTCAACAACGAACTTGAAACATTCTATCAACTATAAACTGGGTCCTCAAACTTGCAACATTGTATAAAATATTCTGGGCCCTCAGTTTCCCGCGCCAGTGAGTTCTGGACAGACACATCTGTCGTCTATTTGTGCAAAGGATAAGAAGTAATCAGGTATTTTATAACATTTCCACTGGATCAGAGCATTACATTTTACCCTTTAATGCTGAGTGGTTATCGAAAGGGCGAGAGCTGGAAATAATTTACAAATACTTTGATCAACTATTGTCATTCGTAATGGATTCTAATAAGACTTTGTTTACCTGCTGTTTGAGGTGAAGAAAAAATTAGTTGGAGAAGCTCCACAACTCATTAGTGGTGCAGCGTTAAGACAATCAGAAATACTATCAGACATCCCCAAATAGGCACATTTGTAGGCCTACATTTGTGCTCAGGCCAGGTAGACTAGTCCTACTTCTATATGTGTTGTCAGGTAGACTAGTCCTACTACTATTTGTGTAAGCAGGTAGACTAGTCCTACTACTATATGTGTAACCAGGTAGACTTGTCCTACTTCTATATGTGTAACCAAGTAGACTAGTCCTACTTCTATATGCGTAATCAGGTGTGTGTCCTTACTCAACATTGACAGGAGTGTTTCAAACAAAAGAATGAATAATTTGACAAAACTGACGCATCTTGCGGGGTCAGGTCTGGGTGATCTGCCAGGGGACGTTTCATTTAGTATCCGTTTGGGTCGGCATGGGGAATTATTGTATTTCTCCATAGTATGTTGTCCCGAAGTTGACTGACTGAAAGGAAGTGTAACTTTGACTATAATTACTGTTTCCTGAACGAGGGAAACGAGGTACAACACCTGATTGGCCCCACCCCTTCCTGGGTCTGTGAAGAGCGATATTGAATTGAATATGACCTAAGGTTTGTATTTCTGTGTTTATTATATTATAATTAAGTCTATGATTTGATATTTGATAGAGCAGTCTGACTGAGCGGTGGTAGGCAGCAGCAGGCTCGTAAGCATTCATTCAAATAGCACTTCCCTGCGTTTGCCAGCAGCTCTTCGCAATTCTTGAAGCACAGCTCTGTTTATGACTTCAAGACTATCAACTCCCAAGATTAGGCTGGCAATACTATAGTGCCTATGAGAACATTCGGGGCGGCAGGGTAGCCTAGTGGTTAGAGTGTTGGACTAGTAACCGAAAGGTTGCAAGTTCAAATCCCCAAGCTGACAAGGTACAAATCTGTCGTTCTACCCCTGAACAGGCAGTTAACCTACTGTTCCTAGGCTGTCATTAAAAATACGAATTTGTTCTTAACTGACCTGCCTAGTAAAATAAAGGTAAAAAAATATATTAGATAAATACATACAAATGTATATGAAATACAAATGGTATAGAGAGAAATAGTAATATGTTAAAAGATTTTTTACATCGCTTTTTTTACGTTAGCTTTTTTTACACGGCTCATATTGCACTTTCTTCTCCAACATTGTGTTTTTGCATTATTTAAACCAAATGTTTCATTATTTATTTATTATTAAGATAAAATAAAAGTGTTCATTCAGTATCGTTGTAATACAAATATATAAACAATATATATATATATATATATAATAAAAAAATATCGGTATCGGCTTTTTTTGGTCCTCCAATAATCGGTATTGGCGTTGAAGAATCATAATGGGTCGACCCCTACTATGTTATTGTTTGGTGAAGTTATGGGCCAATTTGTTAAGCACTTAGTGTACAAACCCTCTTTGTCAGGCTGATGGAAAAGCTAGCCAAAGAGCATTTTACTGGTTGAAGTGTTTTATAAGTATAAAGCAGTTGATTTGCGACAATATCACAAACATATTAATCAGGAGATTCAAAACGAGCCTGACAGTTATAATCCAAAAGTAGTGTGAAATTCACTCATAAGCAACCTGGAAATGGAGGCTATTATTGCTGTCAGCCTATGAGAACTCCCCTGAGTTTTCCCCCACGGTGGTGAATTAGTAAATAGACACAGAGCTTAATGTGAGTTTCCTTGAGTAGCACTCCTGATCTTGCCCTGTAATATTCAGAATACATTGTGGAAAAACTACAATCTTCACTCACCATTTTTTGCTCCAGGCAGATATACTACATCCATAACTAGTGGTTTCCTCATTAGCAGATATACTACATCCATAACTAGTGGTTTCCTTATTAGCAGATATACTACATCCATAACTAGTGGTTTCCTTATTAGCAGGGAGGAGTTTCTGCAATCAAATTGTGTGTGCATTGACCTCGTGACGCAATTTTATCAAACACCGAAAGGGGCCTATATTGGAAACCAATAGTCGTCTGGCACACTGCTTAGTGTATCAACAACTTGAATAACTTATTTCTAGTTACCAATAATGTGAAAACAAGACAAAATATGACTATTGTTGCTATCTTGACTGTCTTAATTGTCAAATTTAATAGACGTCAGTTGTTGTACAACGTCATGGGTACACTCTGGGCATCACCTTTTACCTCAAATGAACATTGGATTTCTGCTGTTGTGGGCCTTTAACCATCTGTCTGACTTTGTCGTTCACACAGATGAGAGACGGGACAATCGTGGATCCTCTGGGGAGCCTCAACAATATCATGATGCTGAAGAGGCAGAGAAGAGTCTCTCCACAAAAGAACACCAGAAACACCAGCAGAGACCAACAGGGAAGAAATCTAACTGCTGCTCTGACTGTGGGAAAAAATTTAACTCCTCAGTAAAACTTAAAATACACCAGAGAACACACACAGGAGAGAATTCTTATAGCTGTGATCAATGTGGGAAGAGTTTTACTACATCTGGCCAGCTGACTTTACACCAGAGAATACACACAGGAGAGAAAACTTGTAGCTGTAATCAATGTGGGAAAAGTTTTACTACATCTAGCCAGCTGACTATACACCAGAGAATACACACAGGAGAGAAACCTTATAGCTGTGGTCAATGTGGGAAGAGTTTTACTACATCTGGCTCTCTGACTTTACACCAGAGAACACACACAGGAGAGAAACCTTATAGCTGTGATCAATGTGGGAAGAGTTTTACTACATCTGGCTCTCTGACTTCACACCAGAGAATACACAAAGGAGAGAAACCTTATAGCTGTGATCAATGTGGGAAGAGTTTTACTACATCTGGCCAGCTGACTTCACACCAGAGAACACACACAGGAGAGAAATCTTGTAGCTGTAATCAATGTGGGAAGAGTTTTACTACATCTAGCCAGCTGACTATACACCAGAGAATACACACAGGAGAGAAACCTTATAGCTGTGGTCAATGTGGGAAGAGTTTTGGCCAATCTAGCCACCTGACATTACACCAAAGAACACACACAGGCGAGAAACCTTTTAGCTGTGATCAATGCGGGAAGAGTTTTACTACATCTGGCTCTCTGACTTTACACCAGAGAACACACACAGGAGAGAAACCTTATAGCTGTGATCAATGTGGGAAGAGTTTTGGTCAATCTAGCAATCTGACTGTACACCAGAGAACACACACAGGAGAGAAATCTCATAGCTGTGATCAATGTGGGAAGAGATACTCTAGTAAAATGTCTCTGATCAAACATCAGAAAATACATACATGAAGGAGTTGTTTCATGATATCAATGAAATAATGTCACAATGTAGAATGTTTTAACATTGTAGTAGGAGTATTTTAATGATGTCACAATGTAGAACCCTAAACGTTTGTCCCCTGTTCTATTGATTTTAGCCTCAGGGGAAAAAAAAAAAAAAATCCAGGCTCTGAATTGAACGAGTACTATTTATGTGATTGAACAAAAAGTGACTAACAAAAAAGAGTTGTGTTACACTTACCACGTTGGTGACCCACTGGAATCACAATGTAGCTAGCTGTTTACCACGTTGGTGACCCACTGGAATCACAATGTAGCTAGCTGTTTACCACGTTGGTGACCCACTGGAATCACAATGTAGCTAGCTGTTTACCACGCTGGTGACCCACTGGAATCACAATGTAGCTAGCTGTTTACCACGTTGGTGACCCACTGGAATCACAATGAAACACTCCAAAATGTTTAGGTTTTCAATATATCCCAAACTGTTTCTGCATATTGGTTAGTGATTTGGACACGTTAAAACTGTGTTTTGACATTGCACTATTCCCATTTAGCAAAATGTCATTCAAAAGACGTTGAAAAGAAGACTATGTCCAACGTCCAATATATGTTCGGTTGTAGTTGAAAGTGAAAGTTGAAAAGATGTATTTTCGGGCTGTTTTTTCAATGACTTAAAAACAGCTTAATTTCAAGATACTTGCAGCTTATACACCTATAATCAATTTTTATTAACAATCCTACATCACTCCAGTATTTCTTTACAACATTCAAGTGCTAATTGTCTTTATTCCACTACTGAAGAAGCATGACTCAAATCACCTCATATATTCAAACATTCAGCCTGACAAAATATACATGTTTTATTATTCCATGCCTCACCATTAAGTTAATTATTGCCAATACATATTAACAAAGGGGTGAACATTTGGTTTTGATATTTCATATTATGTAACATTTAGTAATCATAGTTATTCATGCAACCAACTTGACATTTTTGGGTACATTTATATTGACATTGTTACCCTGCTTTTATATCCAACAACATGCCTATCTAGTGAACCCTGAAAAGAGAGAGAAGCTCTGCAGTGAGGTGGAAAGTTACTACGGATATTGCAGGAGTTTCCTCTTGAAATCAGACATGTCTGTCGTAAGGACAACTTGGTTGCTGATTATCTCAAGGGTGGGCAGTCAAATAGATTTGTGTTTTGCATTTAGCCAGTGAGTTACCATGATCACTATTTATTTTGACATGTTTTTCCCGTGTTGGAGATTAGTTTTATCTTATTCTTTTCTGTATTTTTTTTTAAAACTGCACTGTTGGGGGCTCGTAAGTAAGAGTTCCAGTGTTGTATCCGGCGCATGTGACTAATACTATTTGATTTGAGTTTTGTTTGGGCTCGTTCCAAGTGGACGAGAGTTCAATTAGCTAGTGAGTTTTAGGAAGACGAGAGTTCTAGAAGCTAGTGGGTTTTAGGAAGACGAGAGTTCTAGAAGCTAGTGGGTTTTAGGAAGACGAGAGTTCTAGAAGCTAGTGAGTTTTAGAAGATAGTGGGTTTTAGGAAGACGAGAGTTCTAGAAGCTAGTAAGTTTTAGGAAGACAAGAGTTCTAGAAGCTAGTGAGTTCTAGGATTCTATAGAAAGAAAAAGTAGAAAAAAATAATACGATTGTATATTATTATTTAGAAATATGTGTTTTTTCTTGTTTTTAAATGTTGACAGCCAGTAGACACCATGTTTATATTGTAGAAGGTGAAGCATTGTAGATGATTATGTGAAATGGAAGTTGTGGAGATACTCTGAATGATTGGCTATGAAAAGCCAACTGACATTTACTCCTGAGGTGCAGATCTGTTGCACCTTCGACAACCACTGTGATTATTATTATTTGATCCTGCTGGTCATTTATGAACATTTGAACATCTTGGCCATGTTCTGTTATAATCTCCACCCGGCACAGCCAGAAGAGGACTGGCCACCCCTCAGAGCCTGGTTTCTTCCTAGGTTTTGGACTTTCTAGGGAGTTTTTCCTAGCCACCGTGCTTCTACACCTGCATTGCTTGCTGTTTGGGGTTTTAGGCTGGGTTTCTGTACAGCACTCTGTGACATCTGCTGATGTAAGAAGGGCTTTATAAATACATTTGATTGATTGATTGATTGTACAACTGAATGCATTCAACTGAAATGTGTCTTGGGTGCACTGATTGGTGTCACCTCGTTAGTCAGTATGTGTTACACCTGTGCTGGCTTGTCCATCTCGTTAGTGGGAAGGTGTTTCACCTGAGCTGGTCCAGGTTCTATTTAAGAGTGTCTGGCCCAGTGCTCCAGTTGTCTTGATAGATGTGGAGAGTCAACACCTTTAGTTGCTTCACCTTTTTGGTTTGCTTCCTGTCTTTAAGTTTGGTGTGGGTTTTTCTTTTGTTTGCCTCTTCTTGGGCAGATTTAGTGGGTCTCATGGTGGGTGTCTTTTATGTCCCAGTTGTTGTTACTAGTCAACTTTCAGTAGACACTGAGAGCAAAACTGCAACATTATGTTATAATACTTTTATTGGATCAAATGGTTGTTTTATGGACACCCCCATAGTGTCTTTCAAAGCCCCTCCTAAAAAACAAGCTTGTATTTTGGGTTGGATATTGCATCCAATTAATATTTTAATCAATGGAATTTCCTTAGAATGTTCATTAGTCTTTCAGTTGTTAGTCTTCTGTTTGATGTGTACTAAATATTTCTGTTTATTTTCATATTTTTTCCCCCTTGTGAAGCCATTCTGTTGAATCCATGTCTGAAATGTGCTGTATAAATAAAGCTTGATTTGATTTCAACAAATCAACCCAATGACCAATCAGACTCTTGGTCCCTCTTAGTATGAAACAATAAGCTCTGCTTATGTCATGTTCTGTGGCCTTGCTGTTCCATTTCTTCACTGCCCCTGCAATACAGAAATAAACACATTTTGTAATATTATATAAAACATTAAAAGTAATGTATTTGGAACATCTATGGCCTCAGTTACACCTGGCACCTAATTGGGACTTCTGTCATCTGATCACTCCAAGCTGCATTAGGTTCAGATATACCAGGATGGGCTTTTGACATAGTCTGGATGCAGTCAGGCCACTGAATATAAATATTCAATATAAAGAGATGTGGGGAAAAGTACATTTGACATAAATTACCTTCATAATATCAAAGAACAAATGTATGTGCCTGAGGGGAAATTAACTTTCATACAGCCGAAAGGGGTGAGAAATTTCATCAATATCAATGGACAACTTGCACTAATGTAAATTAACATAGATGGAACATATTCCCTTTAGCTGACGTGATGAACCACTAAGGGGACATAAATATTTACCATCTAAACCATGTGTGACCTCTCACCTCTCTGGCTGTAGAAGTGTTCTTCCTAACCAGTCCCTCAACAGCTCTCTGACTGAGCTCCACCCTCACTGGGTCTTCAGAGGAGAGGAAGGCTGAGGAGGGATGGAAGGATGAATGGATCAGTCAGTCAATAAAGTGTAGAGCTGCTGTCTGACAAAATCACTATTTTAGTAGTTCATTAAAGTAAATAAGGCTTTATGACTGCTGAATACCAACTATCAATCACTTAGATCATGTATTTTCAGGTAGAGATACATCCTTGGGACATCCCTAGCCCATTGAAGTTGACATTTAAAATGGTTAAGTTAGGGGTTAAGGTTAGGGTTTAGGATAGGGATGTCCCAAGAATCCCAGATAGCATTGACCATTGTGCATTTGTAACCGATGTGAAATGGCTAGCTAGTTAGCGGGCTGTGTTTTAGTGGGTCTGGGCAGGTGTGATATGGTTAATGGAGATGGAGGTGTGTTCTAGTGGGTCTGAGCAGGTGTGCTGTGTTAATGGAGATGGAGGTGTGTTCTAGTGGGTCTGAGCAGGTGTTATGTAGTTAATGTTTGTATGATGTTGTCGTTTGTATTGTTTATAAAAAGATAAAATAAAATATTTTTCCCAATATAAAGTTACACCTCACTGTTCTATTTTTTTTGAGTAATTACATTAAACCAATCAGAATTCAGAAGAATGCCAAAGTCAGGTGTGAAGTCATATGGAGGACCAGCCTATTCCCTATGATGTATACTACAACAGAAATAACTTCAAATGTAGAACTTCAAATTAAACCAATCGTTTGAACTCATGATTTGAGTGATTAAAGTAAACCACAGTTTTGGAAATACATAACGCCATCTAACCAATCAAAGAATGTTAGCTATATGCAGTTATCTTAGCCAGCCAGCTAACGTTAGCTATATGCAGTTATCTTAGCCAGCTAACATTAGCTATATGCAGTTATCTTAGCCAGCCAGATAACATTAGCTATTTAGCCAACTAGCTATTAGCCTAACCAGCGTAGCCAATCAGCACGGTTATGGTCAGTGAGCTGGAGCCCAACTAAAACATAACTGCAGGTCAAAAGAGCAGAGACTTACAGAATGAGGGCAAGGAAAATCCCCCACATCCAAAATAGATTCCAGAAGTCAGTCAACGTGCTAGCAATAAGCCAAGGTGGAAAATGTTACAAAACTCCCGTAGTCTAATTCACAGAAAACATGCTGAAAAGTAGTGACTATGGTCAGCGAGCTGGAGCCCAACTACCGGAGACCAGTTAGAACCCAACTAAAACCTGATGTGTGTTGAACGTGTTTGCATATCAAAAGATTAGGGACGAAATGAAGCTTCAGACGTCATTGATCACTGAGATAAAGTGACACACTGCATTGAAGTTTACTGCTAAGCGATTTCAGCGCATGCCTCGTAGCTCCGGTATCAAATGTAACACGTAACAGCGCGTGCTACGGGTGGGTGTTGTTATCGTGACCAGTGAGCTGAGTAACATCCATATCGAAAAGTTGACAAAACAAAAGTGACGGGATATAAAAAGCACTCCCACAGCAATTCTACATTAATCTGCCCTAGAATATAGTAACAAAAAACAATTGAAATGTCTATCAAAGTCATTGTGATCATATAGTGGATTTAACAATTCCTACTAATTCCTAATTTACTATAATAAATGAATCAATTGTTTCCATGTGTCTCATATTCACTCCATCAGAATAAACTGTCATCCATTTTACTATCAAAATATATCAAATTAACCTGAAGATTTACTCAATGTCCTCCTCTGGTGGCGAAGAAGTATAATACACCTAAACTAACAAAACCGGGCTGATAAACTGGCTGGTGTTCATGAGTTTATAAAACATATACTTTATATATTTGTCATAAATGACCTGCATTGATGAGACACACAGTGTAGATGAACGATCAGTAGTCGACAGGGTAAAAATAGCACTCCTAAAGAAGATGCATTTTCCAGTTAGATACCAACTTGAAAGAGGGATCTTTAGCATAAAACCCACATGGAGAACTGAGATTTGGCAAATAACATATAAAGAGGCTTACTTGACACCAAACCAACAACAGTAGTTCCTAAAACATAAATTGCTAATGTATGATTTAAAAGGTGGATTTTGTGATGTAATGTCAACTTTATATATTTCTATTCCGGGACTATTCAATTTTGAACTCACCCACAGCAATTCTCCATAAATCTGCTGTGGATTACCCAGAATCCCGAAATAAATTAATACATATGTGATCATTCAAAAACACAACTGGTTGTGCTTATAGGGAACCAGATCGTGAACACAACTAAGTTACTATGTCTTTAACCACACTGTATTGTTACACTGGTGAGTAAAAACTCATGCTCCCTACACTAACTTTTTGTCTGAACATTATAATATATATTTTACGTCACACTAGCGTCATTGTCTTAAAGTCGCACATCTCCATCGCAGAGGTTCAGACTGAGCGTTACCCACTCCAGTCAGCAGATGGCGGTGTGCGATTTTAAGGCAATGCTGTGAGTGTGACGTATAATCTAGTGGACGGAACGCAATGCTGTTAGTGTGACGTTTAATCTAGTGGACGGAACGTTTCTTTCAACAGTAGCAACAGTTATACAGCCACCTCTGTAGCTTGCTAGCCAAAATAGCCGAACCCATAAAGCTCTTTAGACGCTTTAGTGTATATTAGCCACTGTATTTTAAACCCACGTCTGTCGTCTAGTTAGTTAGTTATCCTATTTCATTTCATATTTACGGTGTTGTTATTATTCAGCTGGCGGGCTGGTTAAGTTAGCATTAGCCTAGCTAGCTAACATCTCCGACCATGAGTTCACTAAATTACTCTCTTCCTGCTGAAGAAGAGACGATCTGCTGGACGGAGAAAGAAGCTGTCATCAAAGAGGAGGAGGAAGAGAAGGATGTTACAATACAAAAACAAGTAGAGGGTGAGGCTGTTACAGGGAAAGAAGAAGAGAAAGACGTTACAGTGAAAGAAGAGGCGTTCAGAGTGAAAGAGGAGGGTGTTACAGTTAAAGATGAGGAGGATTCAGTTTTTGAAGTGAAAGCGGAGGAGGGTGAGATTACGGTCACATCGGAAGTGGAAGAAGAGGAGGAAACTGGATATCTGGGCCCGATTTCCCAAACGCAATTTAAGGCATCCAGTGGTTCTAAAGATGAACTTAGCCATAAGATGGTTTTGAGAAACCGGGCCGTGATTACCACTGGTAAGTACTGTCTTAAATACAGAGGTACAAACTCTGCAGTTGTTGAACTGATGTTTGGTGTTAAAGGGGAAATCGGCAATTGCTACATCCATATTTTGACTTTTAAATTATTTATTTATAGCCATTGATTCTTGAAGAATATAACACATGCCTCATGAGCTTAGTTCAACTGTTGTACCACATCAGGACCCAAAATAAGCTTTTTTTTACTCCAATGTTTAGAAACAATGTAAATCAACACTGTATAGCCTCAACATGGTTAACTACACTGCTCAAAAAAATAAAGGGAACACTTAAACAACACAATGTAACTCCAAGTCAATCACACTTCTGTGAAATCAAACTGTCCACTTAGGAAGCAACACTGATTGACAATAAATTTCACTTGGAGGTCATTTTGCAGGGCGCTGGCAGTGCACCTCCTTGCACAAAGGCGGAGGTAGCGGTCCTGCTGCTGGGTTGTTGCCCTCCTACGGCCTCCTCCACGTCTCCTGATGTACTGGCCTGTCTCCTGGTAGCGCCTGCATGCTCTGGACACTACGCTGACAGACACAGCAAACCGTTTTGCCACAGCTCGCATTGATGTGCCATCCTGGATGAACTGCACTACCTGAGCCACTTGTGTGGGTTGTAGACTCCGTCTCATGCTACCACTAGAGTGAGAGCACCGCCAGCATTCAAAAGTGACCAAAACATCAGCCAGGAAGCATAGGAACTGAGAAGTGGTCTGTGGTCACCACCTGCAGAATCACTCCTTTTTTGGGGGTGTCTTGCTAATTGCCTATAATTTCCACCTTTTGTCTATTCCATTTGCACAACAGCATGTGACATTTATTGTCAATCAGTGTTGCTTCCTAAGTGGACAGTTTGATTTCACAGAAGTGTGATTGACTTGGAGTTACATTGTGTTGTTTAAGTGTTACCTTTATTTTTTGAGCAGTGTATATTTAAGTCTTAGCTTTATTGACAACACTCAAATGGATACGGTCATTAACGCGGTTCTTCAATAATTACACATCATTCTTAATACTGTAGCTGTTTAGTTAAAGTCAAATGTTCAACTATCATCAGCTGATCCAGGAAATCATTTTCTGAATGACAGTCACATGACAAACATCACGACATGCAACAACAACCAAAGTGCTTCTTCATTCATTACTCTGGTAAAGACAGTTATGCCGTGCTCCACGTTGGATCCAACATCCCTAACAAATTGATGTTTATAATGTTATTGTCTGCTTGATTTACAGTAGGGTCTCGTTAGTCTGTTTGGACACGGAGATACTTAGCTCATCATTTGTGGAGAACTGTTCCTTGATGGATAGGCTGTTGTACAACACACACGTGCTCCAGTATGTCTGTAGTTATTGTGGTTCGGTGAAGTTATGGGTCCTACAGTAGGTCTATGTTATTGTTAGGTGAAGTTATGGGTCCTACAGTAGGTCTATGTTATTGTTAGGTGAAGTTATGGGTCCTACAGTAGGTCTATGTTGTTGTTAGGGGGAAGTTATGGGTCCTACAGTAGGTCTATGTTATTGTTAGGTGAAGTTATGGGTCCTACAGTAGGTCTATGTTATTGTTAGGTGAAGTTATGGGTCCTACAGTAGGTCTATGTTATTGTTAGGTGAAGTTATGGGTCCTACAGTAGGTCTATGTTGTTGTTAGGTGAAGTTATGGGTCCTACAGTAGGTCTATGTTATTGTTATGGGTCCTACAGTAGGTCTATGTTGTTGTTAGGTGAAGTTATGGGTCCTACAGTAGGTCTATGTTATTGTTAGGTGAAGTTATGGGTCCTACAGTAGGTCTATGTTGTTGTTAGGTGAAGTTATGGGTCCTACAGTAGGTCTATGTTATTGTTAGGTGAAGTTATGGGTCCTACAGTAGGTCTATGTTGTTGTTAGGTGAAGTTATGGGTCCTACAGTAGGTCTATGTTATTGTTATGGGTCCTACAGTAGGTCTATGTTATTGTTAGGTGAAGTTATGGGTCCTACAGTAGGTCTATGTTATTGTTAGGGGGAAGTTATGGGTCCTACAGTAGGTCTATGTTGTTGTTAGGTGAAGTTATGGGTCCTACAGTAGGTCTATGTTGTTGTTAGGTGAAGTTATGGGTCCTACAGTAGGTCTATGTTATTGTTAGGTGAAGTTCTGGGTCCTACAGTAGGTCTATGTTGTTGTTAGGTGAAGTTATGGGTCCTACAGTAGGTCTATGTTATTGTTAGGTGAAGTTATGGGTCCTACAGTAGGTCTATGTTATTGTTAGGTGAAGTTATGGGTCCTACAGTAGGTCTATGTTATTGTTAGGTGAAGTTATGGGTCCTACAGTAGGTCTATGTTGTTGTTAGGTGAAGTTATGGGTCCTACAGTAGGTCTATGTTATTGTTATGGGTCCTACAGTAGGTCTATGTTGTTGTTAGGTGAAGTTATGGGTCCTACAGTAGGTCTATGTTATTGTTAGGTGAAGTTATGGGTCCTACAGTAGGTCTATGTTGTTGTTAGGTTAAGTTATGGGTCCTACAGTAGGTCTATGTTATTGTTAGGTGAAGTTATGGGTCCTACAGTAGGTCTATGTTGTTGTTAGGTGAAGTTATGGGTCCTACAGTAGGTCTATGTTATTGTTATGGGTCCTACAGTAGGTCTATGTTATTGTTAGGTGAAGTTATGGGTCCTACAGTAGGTCTATGTTATTGTTAGGGGGAAGTTATGGGTCCTACAGTAGGTCTATGTTGTTGTTAGGTGAAGTTATGGGTCCTACAGTAGGTCTATGTTGTTGTTAGGTGAAGTTATGGGTCCTACAGTAGGTCTATGTTATTGTTAGGTGAAGTTCTGGGTCCTACAGTAGGTCTATGTTGTTGTTAGGTGAAGTTATGGGTCCTACAGTAGGTCTATGTTATTGTTAGGTGAAGTTATGGGTCCTACAGTAGGTCTATGTTATTGTTAGGTGAAGTTATGGGTCCTACAGTAGGTCTATGTTATTGTTAGGTGAAGTTATGGGTCCTACAGTAGGTCTATGTTATTGTTAGGTGAAGTTATGGGTCCTACAGTAGGTCTATGTTATTGTTAGGTGAAGTTATGGGTCCTACAGTAGGTCTATGTTATTGTTAGGTGAAGTTATGGGTCCTACAGTAGGTCTATGTTATTGTTAGGTGAAGTTATGGGTCCTACAGTAGGTCTATGTTATTGTTAGGTGAAGTTATGGGTCCTACAGTAGGTCTATGTTGTTGTTAGGTGAAGTTATGGGTCCTACAGTAGGTCTATGTTATTGTTAGGTGAAGTTATGGGTCCTACAGTAGGTCTATGTTATTGTTAGGTGAAGTTATGGGTCCTACAGTAGGTCTATGTTGTTGTTAGGTGAAGTTATGGGTCCTACAGTAGGTCTATGTTGTTGTTAGGTGAAGTTATGGGTCCTACAGTAGGTCTATGTTATTGTTAGGTGAAGTTATGGGTCCTACAGTAGGTCTATGTTGTTGTTAGGTGAAGTTATGGGTCCTACAGTAGGTCTATGTTATTGTTAGGTGAAGTTATGGGTCCTACAGTAGGTCTATGTTATTGTTAGGTGAAGTTATGGGTCCTACAGTAGGTCTATGTTGTTGTTAGGTGAAGTTATGGGTCCTACAGTAGGTCTATGTTATTGTTAGGTGAAGTTATGGGTCCTACAGTAGGTCTATGTTATTGTTAGGTGAAGTTATGGGTCCTACAGTAGGTCTATGTTGTTGTTAGGTGAAGTTATGGGTCCTACAGTAGGTCTATGTTGTTGTTAGGTGAAGTTATGGGTCCTACAGTAGGTCTATGTTATTGTTAGGTGAAGTTATGGGTCCTACAGTAGGTCTATGTTATTGTTAGGGGGAAGTTATGGGTCCTACAGTAGGTCTATGTTATTGTTAGGTGAAGTTATGGGTCCTACAGTAGGTCTATGTTATTGTTAGGTGAAGTTATGGGTTCTACAGTAGGTCTATGTTATTGTTAGGGGGAAGTTATGGGTCCTACAGTAGGTCTATGTTGTTGTTAGGTGAAGTTATGGGTCCTACAGTAGGTCTATGTTATTGTTAGGTGAAGTTATGGGCCAATTTGTTAAACACTTAATGTTCAAACCCTCAGTTTCAGACTGATGGCAAAGCTAGCTAAAGAGCATTTTACTGGTTGAAGTGTTTTATAAGTATACAGCAGTTGATTTGCGACAATAACACAAACATATTAAGCAGGATATTCAAACGAGCCTTACAGTCCAAAAGTAATGTGAAATGCACTCATATTCAACCTATAAATGGAGGCTATATTTGCTGTCAGCCTATGAGAACTCCCCTGAGTTTTCCCCCATGGTGGTGAATTAGTGAATAGACACAGAACTTAATGTGAGTTTCCTTGAGTAGCACTCCTGATCTTGCACTGTAATGTTCAGAATACATTGTGAAAAATGAAAATCTGCTCACCATCTTTGCTCCAGGCAGATATACTACATCGGTTTCCTCATTAGCATGGAGGAGCTTCTGCAATCAAATAGTGTGTGCATCGCCCTCACATGCCGCAATTTTAGCAAACACAGAAAGGGGCCTTTTTTGGAGACTAAAGGTCATCTGGCACACTGCTTAGGTTTTGACTATCTTAAGACAATTGTAAAATAATTTAACAGACGTCAATTGTTGTACAACTTAATGGGTATACTCTGGGCATCACCTTTTACCTCAAATTAACAGTGGATTTCTGCTGTTGTGGGACTTTAACCGTCTGTCTGACCTTGTTGTTCACACAGGAGAGAGATGTGACTATCGTGGATCCTCTGGGGAGCCTCAACAACCTCATGATGCTGACGAGGCAGAGAAGAGTCTCTCCAGATCAGAACTCCTCAAGAAACACCAGCAGAGACCCACAGGGAAGAAATCTCACTGCTGCTCTGACTGTGGGAAAGGTTGCACATCTTCATCAGAACTTAAAATACACCAGAGAATACACACTGGAGAGAAACCTTATAGCTGTGATCAATGTGGGAAGAGTTTTACTACATCAAGCCATCTGACTGTACACCAGAGAACACACACAGGAGAGAAACGGTATAGCTGTGATCAATGTGGGATGAGTTTTTCTTCATCTAGCTATCTTATTAGACACCAGAGAACACACACAGGAGAGAAACCTTATAGCTGTGATCAATGTGGGAAGAGTTTTTCTTCATCTAGCTGTCTCATTGTACACCAGAGAACACACACAGGAGAGAAACCGTATAGCTGTGATCAATGTGGGAAGAGTTTTACTACATCTGGTCAGCTGACTTTACACCAGAGAACACACACAGGAGATAAATTGTATAGCTGTGATCAATGTGGGAAGAGTTTTACTAGATCTGACCATCTGACTTTACACCAGAGAATACACACAGGAGAGAAATCTTATAGCTGTGATCAATGTGGGAAGAGTTTTACTAGATCTGACCATCTGACTTTACACCAGAGAATACACACAGGAGAGAAATTTTATAGCTGTGATCAATGTGGGAAGAGTTTCACTAGATCTGACCATCTGACTATACACCAGCGGATACACACAGGAGAGAAACCTTATAGCTGTGATCAATGTGGGAAGAGTTTTACTACATCTGGCTCTCTGACTCTACACCAGCGGATACACACAGGAGAGAAACCTCATAGCTGTGATCAATGTGACAAGAGATACTCTGGTAAAAGATATCTGATCAAACATCAGAAAATACATACATGAAGCAGTTGTTTAATGATATCAATGAAATAATGTCACAATGTAGAATGTTTTAACATTGTAGTAGGAGTATTTTAATGATGTCACAATGTAGAATGTTTTAACATTGTAGTAGGAGTATTTTAATGATGTCACAATGTAGAACCCTAAACGTTTGTCCCCTGTTCTATTGATTTCAACATGGTATGGATATTAGCCTCAGGGGGAAAAATCCAGGCTCTGAATTGAAAGAGTACTATTTATGAGATTTAACAAAAAGTGACAACCAAAAAAAAGAGTTATGTTCCTAGCTGTTTACCACGTTAGTGACCCACTTGAATCAAAATGTAGCTAGCTGTTTTCTACAAGTTGTCCTCTAACCAGGGATGTACACATTATTACCAGATTCCGTGTGGTTTATGCTGCGTTAGTTTTAACAGGACGTGCAACCTCATCTCCCTCCTGTCGCACAATTGATTTCAACATGATATCGTTGAGTGATGACAAATAAGTGTTGCGTTCCTTTGTTTAGCGTCCCCTACATTTAAATGCATCACTCCAAAATGTAGCTGACTGTCTTCTGCAGGTTGTCCTCTAACCAGTGAGGTTAAAGATATCTCCCATTTGAGTTTGAGTTTATTTTATTTTTACAGGGACAGTGCACATTAATCAACGTTTCAGTAAAAGTGCCGGTTTTAGCCAGCCGGCTAATTTTCAACCGCAGTCCCTGGGCAGGTTATTAAAAACAATTACAATATAGACAATAGCAACATAGAACAAGACATAGCATACAGACATAGCAACATAGGACAAGCAAGACGTAGCATACAGGCAGAGCAACATAGAACAAAAAGCAGCAAGACAAAATTCATAAAAGCAACAAAGTGTTTCCACACCTCACAAGTTACAGACAACAGACATGGAAAGACATGGAAACTTCCATGTGTTTTTTTAGTTGTGTTCGTTTCAACGTCACGTACAACCTGATTTCCCCCTTAATCGATATCAGTGATTTATTGCTACTTGTCAAAACAACAGCGTTTCTGGTTTATAAGGAGCTTGTTTAAAAAAATACAAGTAATGTGAATATTGTGGCAGATGTTTGTGTATATAGCATATTTTATGTTTAGGCTTTCAATATATCACAAACTGTTTCTGCATATTGGTTATTGATAATTGAATTTATATGTTTACGGTAATGACTAAAGGATTACACCCTGAAATGTATAACTGTGTAAAGATTTTGAATTAATAGACTAATTCTCTAATGTGTGTGTATAGGACAAGTTAAGATTTTACTATTTAGCAATTAAAGTGAGACATTCAAGGAAAAGAGGAACTGTTAACAACTTATGACCACTGTGTAACTGATAACAGGGAGGAGGTCTCCCCACCCAGGGAGGGGAGAAACCGTTAGGCTTGCAGTAGATTATGTAACATGTTGCAGGATATGATACGCAATGTATGTGTTGGAGAAGACTTGTAAACAGCATTGACGGTGTTTGAGAAGAGTAGGGGCATTTATATGACCAAATGTGAGGTATAAAAGGCTATGTACTTGTATGATTTTCAGAGCTCTCTGAATAAAGAACTAACCTTTTGCAGAAATTCTGGGACTTTGTCAAATTCTTCTATTAACCAGGGCCTTACAACCCCTGGGGAATTGGTCAAAGTAGTGAGTAGTAGTGAGTTTTGAGTTCATATCATTGGAACTACAAATTCTTGTGACAGTTATTGTAATTGTAAAGACATTGAATAGAAAATTCATTAATTCAAAAGACGTTGAAAACGTTGGCTATGCCCAACGTCCAATATGTGTTCAGTTGTAGTTAAATGTGATAGTTGAAAACGTTGGCTATGCCCAACGTCCAATATGTGTTCAGTTGTAGTTAAATGTGATAGTTGAAAATGTTGTTTTGGGTTGTTTTTGTCAATGACTTTAAAACAACTTAATTTCAACGTACTTGCAGCCTATACACATGGACGCAGTATAATACATTGGTCTATAATCAATTTTTATTAACAATCCTACATCACTCCAGCATTTCTTGACAACGCTCAAGTGCTAATTGTCTTTATTCCACTACTGAAGAAGCATGACTCAAATCACCTCATATTTCAAACATTCAGCCTGACAAAAGATACATGTTTTATTATTCCATGCCTCACCATTAAGTTAATTATTGCCAATACATATAAACAAAGGGGTGTACGTTTGGATTTGATATTTCATATTTACAATTCATGTAACATTTAGTAATCATAATTATTTATGCAACCAACTGACAATATTTGGGTACAATTATATTGACATTGTTGCCCTGCTTTTATAATATCAGGGATCATTCTCAGATGTGCCAACCCAAATGTACCCAGACATTGGAGACTGGGCCCCGATCCAACAACATGCCTATCAAGTGAACCCTGAGAAGAGAGAGAGAAGCTCTGCAGTGAGGTGGAAAGTTACTACGGATATTGCAGGAGTTTCCTCTTGAAATCAGACATGTCCATGGTAAGGACAACTTGGTTGCTGATTGTCTCAAGGGTTGGCAGTCAAAAATATTTGTCTTTTGCGTTAAGCCAGTGCATTTCCATGGATCACAATTTATTTTGACACGTTTTTCTGTATTAGAGATGAGTTTTGTTTGGACTCGTTCTAAGGGGACAAGAGTTCTAGAAGCTAGTGAGTTTTAGGAAGACGAGATTTCCCGAAGCTAGTGAGTTTTAGGAAGATGAGAGTTCTAGAAGCTTGTGGGGAAAAAAACGTTTTTTTCTTGTTTTTAATTGTTGACAACCAGTCGACACCATGTTTAGATTGTAGAAGGTGAAGCATTGTAGTTGATTATTATGTGAAATAGAAGCATTGTAGTTGATTATTATTTGAAATGGAAGTTGTCTTCTTTTGGTGGTAAGCAAACTTGTCCAACAAAATTATAGGACATAAACTCAGCAAAAAAAGAAACGTCCTCTCACTGCCAACTGCGTTTATTTTCAGCAAACTTAACATGTGTAAATATTTGTATGAACACAAGATTCAACAACTGAGACAAACTGAACAAGATCCTCAGACATGTGACTAACAGAAATGTGACTAACAGAAATGGAATAATATGTCCCTGAACAAAGAGGGGGTCCAAATCAAAAGTAACAGTCAGTATCTGGTGTGGCCACCAGCTGCAATAAGTACTGCAGTGCATCTCCTCCTCATGGATTGCACCAGATTTGCCAGTTCTTGCTGTGAGATGTTACCCCACTCTTCCACCAAGGCACCTGCAAGTTCCTAGACATTTCTGGGGGGAATGGCCCTAGCCCTCACCCTCCAATCCAACAGGTCCCAGTTGTGCTCAATGGGATTGAGATCCAGGCTCTTCGCTGGCCATGGCAGAACACTGACATTCAAACAATCTTGTCTTGCAGGAAATCATGCACAGAACGGGCAGTAGGGCTGGTGTCATTGTCATGCTGGAGGATCATGTCAGGATGACTGGCAGCTTCATGAAATAGTACCCGCAAAACACCAGTCTCAATGTCAACATTGAAGAGGCGACTCCGGGATGATGGCATTCTAGGAAGAGATGCAAAGAAAAAGCCATATCTCAGACTGGCCAATAAAGAGAAAAGATTAAGATGGGCAAAATAACACAGACACTGGACAGAGGAACTCTGCCTAGGAGGCCAGCATCCCGAAGTCGCCTCTTCACTATTGACATATATTTCATTTGATATTTTATAAACATACAAATTACAACACTTCCTCTTGAATTTGCAGATGTGTTGCTGTGCGTTTTGTTGCCAACCTTAATTTGCTAGCTGACAACTTTACGTTTTTTTTTTCTTTTTAATTACCGTTTATATTTTTAGTTTTTCCATCACAACTTTTTTCCCTCATTCAACTTTTTCACTCCGGACGCTTTATCTGGACATGGTTCGTCAGCACCTTCAACAGCCGAAGCTAAGTAGTAACATTAACATGATGTCTTCTAATTGCAGTCGCTGTACTCATAATATACAGGAGAACGATCGCCTTACAGCGAGGATAGCTTTGCTGCAAGCCCAGCTTCAGACGCAATCGTTAGGCAAGGGTAATTTCAGTGTAGGAAAGGATGAAACAGCATCTGTGCCACCAGTAAGTACAGATAGTAACGTTAGTATAAATCCCCCCGCACAGTCCCCGCAGCCGGACAACTTTCTCATGGCTTCTGGAGGGAAATGCTGTAGGAATGCTCAACTGGTGTCGCTCATTCAACCGACAGAAACTTTCAACCGGTTTCCCCATTAAGTAGCGAGTCGGAGTCTGAGGCCGAGTCTTCTCTTGTCTCTACTCCTCCCGTTACGGGGTCTGAGACGCCGAAGGCTCCCACCATTAGCTCTGACAAATTGAAGACCCTAGTCATTGGCGACTCCATTACCCGCAGTATTAGACTTAAAACGAATCACCCAGCGATCATACACTGTTTACCAGGGGGCAGGGCTACCGACGTTAAGGCTAATCTGAAGATGGTGCTGGCTAAAGCTAAAACTGGCGAGTGTAGAGATATTGTTATCCACGTCGGCACCAACGATGTTAGGATGAAACAGTCAGAGGTCACCATGCGCAACATAGCTTCAGCGTGTAAATTTAAGTCAAGTAAATCAGCTAGAAAGATGTGTCGGCATCGAGTAATTGTCTCTGGCCCCCTCCCAGTTAGGGGGAGTGACAAGCTCTACAGCAGAGTCTCACAACTCAATCGCTGGTTGAAAACTGTTTTCTGCCCCTCCCAAAAGATAGAATTTGTAGATAATTGGCCCTCTTTCTGGGACTCACCCACAAACAGGACCAAGCCTGACCTGCTGAGGAGTGACGGACTCCATCCTATCTGGAGGGGTGCTCTCATCTTATCTACCAACATAGACAGGGCTCTAACTCCTCTAGCTCCACAATGAAATAGGGTGCAGGCCAGGCAGCAGCCTGTTAACCAACCTGCCAGCTTAGTGGAGTCTGCCACTAGCATAGTCAGTGTAGTCAGCTCAGCTATCCCCATTGAGACTGTGTCTGTGCCTCGACCTAGGTTGGGCAAAACTAAACATGGCGGTGTTCGCCTTAGCAATCTCACTAGAATAAAGACCTCCTCCATTCCTGCCATTATTGAAAGAGATCGTGATACCTCACATCTCAAAATAGGGTTACTTAATGTTAGATCCCTCACTTCAAAGGCAGTTATAGTCAATGAACTAATCACTGATCATAATCTTGATGTGATTGGCCTGACTGAAACATGGCTTAAGCCTGATGAATTTACTGTGTTAAATGAGGCCTCACCTCCTGGTTACACTAGTGACCATATCCCCCGTGCATCCCGCAAAGGCGGAGGTGTTGCTAACATTTACGATAGCAAATTTCAATTTACAAAAAAAAAAAGAAGTTTTTGTCTTTTGAGCTTCTAGTCATGAAATCTATGCAGCCTACTCAATCACTTTTTATAGCTACTGTTTACAGACCTCCTGGGCCATATACAGCGTTCCTCTCTGAGTTCCCTGAATTCCTATCGGACCTTGTAGTCATAGCAGATCATATTCTAATTTTTGGTGATTTTAATATTCATATGGAGAAGTCCACAGACCCACTCCAAAAGTCTTTCGGAGCCATCATCGACTCAGTGGGTTTTGTCCAACATGTCTCTGGACCTACTCACTGCCACAGTCATACTCTGGACCTAGTTTTGTCCCATGGAATAAATGTTGTAGATCTTAATGTTTTTCCTCATAATCCTGGACTATCGGACCACCATTTTATTACGTTTGCAATCGCAACAAATAATCTGCTCAGACCCCAACCAAGGAGCATCAAAAGTCGTGCTATAAATTCTCAGACAACACAAAAATTCCTTGATGCCCTTCCAGACTCCTTCTGCCTACCCAAGGACGTCAGAGGACAAAAATCAGTTAACCACCTAACTGAGGAACTCAATTTAACCTTGCGCAATACCCTAGATGCAGTTGCACCCCTAAAAACGAAAAACATTTGTCATAAGAAACTAGCTCCCTGGTATACAGAAAATACCCGAGCTCTGAAGCAAGCTTCCAGAAAATTGGAACGGAAATGGCGCCACACCAAACTGGAAGTCTTCCCGACTAGCTTGGAAAGACAGTACCGTGCAGTATCGAAGAGCCCTCACTGCTGCTCGATCATCCTACTTTTCCAACTTAATTCAGGAAAATAAGAACAATCCAAAATGTCTTTTTGATACTGTTGCAAAGCTAACTAAAAAGCAGCATTCCCCAAGTGAGGATGGCTTTCACTTCAGCAGTAATAAATTCATGAACTTCTTTGAGGAAAAGATCATGATCATTAGAAAGCAAATTACGGACTCCTCTTTAAATCTGCGTATTCCTCCAGGGCTTAGCTGTCCTGGATCTGCACAGCTCTGCCAGGGCCTGGGATCGGGAGAGACACTTAAGTGTTTTATTACTTTATCTCTTGACACAATGATGAAAATAATCATGGCCTCTAAACCTTCAAGCTGCATACTGGATCCTATGCCAACTAAACTACTGAAAGAGCTGCTTCATGTGCTTGGCCCTCCTATGTTGAACATAATAAACGGCTCTCTATCCACCGGATGTGTACCAAACTCACTAAAAGTGGCAGTAATAAAGCCTCTCTTGAAAAAGCCAAACCTTGACCCGGAAAATATAAAAAACTATCGGCGTATATCGAATCTTCCATTCCTCTCAAAAAATTTAGAAAAAGCTGTTGCGCAGCAACTCACTGCCTTCCTGAAGACAAACAATGTATACGAAATGCTTCAGTCTGGTTTTAGACCCCATCATAGCACTGAGACTGCACTTGTGAAGGTGGTAAATGACCTTTTAATGGCGTCAGACCGAGGCTCTGCATCTGTCCTCGTGCTACTAGACCTTAGTGCTGCCTTTGACACCATCGATCACCACATTCTTTTGGAGAGACTGGAAACCCAAATTGGTCTACACGGACAATTTCTGGCCTGGTTTAGATCTTATCTGTCGGAAAGATATCAGTTTGTCTCTGTGAATGGTTTGTCCTCTGACAAATCAACTGTACATTT
The DNA here is from genome assembly GCF_016432855.1 of Salvelinus namaycush. Lineage (NCBI taxonomy): Eukaryota > Metazoa > Chordata > Actinopteri > Salmoniformes > Salmonidae > Salvelinus > Salvelinus namaycush. The sequence goes on along the minus strand of NW_024057997.1, from coordinate 81,597 downwards.
CGGTATTCCTCATGGTTCCGTTTTAGGACCACTATTGTTTTCACTATATATTTTACCTCTTGGGGATGTTATTCAAAAACATAATGTTAACTTTCACTGCTATGCGGATGACAGACAGCTGTACATTTCAATGAAACATGGTGAAGCCCGAAAATTGCCCTCGCTAGAAGCCTGTGTTTATAAGGAAGTGGATGGCTGAAAACGTTCTACTTTTAAACTCGGACAAAACAGAGATGCTTGTTCTAGGTCCCAAGAAACAAAGAGATCTTCTGTTAAATCTGACAATTAATCTTGATGGTTGTAAAGTCGTCTCAAATAAAACTGTGAAGGACCTCGGCGTTACTCTTGACCCTGATCTCTCTTTTGACGAACATATCAAGACTGTTTCAAGGACAGCTTTTTTCCATCTACGTAACATTGCAAAAATCAGAAATTTTCTGTCCAAAAATGATGCAGAAAAATTAATCCATGCATTTGTTACTTCTAGGTTAGATTACTGCAATGCTCTACTTTCCGGCTACCCGGATAAAGCACTAAATAAACTTCAGTTAGTGCTAAATACGGCTGCTAGAATCCTGACTAGAACCAAGAAATTGGATCATATTACTCCAGTGCTAGCTTCCCTACACTGGCTTCCTGTTAAGGCAAGGGCTGATTTCAAGGTTTTACTGTTAACCTATAAAGCGTTACATGGGCTTGCTCCTACCTATCTTTCCGAGTTGGTCCTGCCGTACATACCTATACGTACGCTACGGTCACAAGACGCAGGCCTCCTAATTGTCCCTAGAATTTCTAAGCAAACAGCGGGAGGCAGGGCTTTCTCCTATAGATCTCCATTTTTATGGAACAGTCTGCCTACCCATGTGAGAGACGCAGACTCGGTCTCAACCTTTAAGTCTTTACTGAAGACTTATCTCTTCAGTAGGTCATATGATTGAGTGTAGTCTGGCCCAGGAGTGTGAAGGTGAACGGAAAGGCTCTGGAGCAACGAACCGCCCTTGCTGTCTCTGCCTGGCCGGTTCCCCTCTCCTCCACTGGGATTCTCTGCCTCTAACCCTATTACAGGGGCTGAGTCACTGGCTTACTGGTGCTCTTTCATGCCGTCCCTAGGAGGGGTGCGTCACTTGAGTGGGTTGAGTTACTGACGTGATCTTCCTGTCTGGGTTGGCGCCCCCCCTTGGTTTGTGCTGTGGTGGAGATCTTTGTGGGCTATACTCGGCCTTGTCTCAGGATTGTAAGTTGGTGGTTGAAGATATCCCTCTAGTGGTGCGGGGGCTGTGCTTTGACAAAGTGGGTGGGGTTATATCCTTCCTGTTTGGCCCTGTCCGGGGGCATCATCGGATGGGGCCACAGTGTCTCCTGACCCCTCCTGTCTCAGCCTCCAGTATTTATGCTGCAGTAGTTTATGTGTCGGGGGGCTAGGGTCAGTTGGTTATATCTGGAGTACTTCTCCTGTCTAATCCAGTGTCCTGTGTGAATTTAAGTATGCTCTCTCTAATTCTCTCCTTCTCTCTTTCTTTCTCTCTCTCGGAGAACCTGAGCCCTAGGACCATACGTCAGGACTACCGGGCATGATGACTCCATGCTGTCCCCAGTCCACCTGGCCTTGCTGCTGTTCCAGTTTCAACTGTTCTGCCTGCGGTTACGGAACCCCTACCTGTCCCAGACCTGCTGCTTTCAACTCTTAATGATCGGCTATGAAAAGCCAACTGACATTTATTCCTGATTATTATTTGACCATGCTTGTCACTTATGAACATTTTGAACATCTTGGCCATGTTCTGTTATAATCTCCACCCGGCACAGCCAGAAGAGGACTGGCCACCCCTCATAGCCTGGTTCCTCTCTAGGTTTCTTCCTAGGTTTTGGCCTTTCTAGGGAGTTTTTCCTAGCCACCGTGCTTCTACACCTGCATTGCTTGCTGTTTGGGGTTTTAGGCTGGGTTTCTGTACAGCACTTCGAGATATTAGCTGATGTACGAAGGGCTATATAAAATAAACTTGATTTGATTTGAAACATTAACTACATCACACCTGCCCAGACCCACTAGTACACACCTCCATCTCCATTAACTACATCACACCTGCCCAGACCCACTAGAACACACCTCCATCTCCATTAACTACATCACACCTGTCCAGACCCACTAGAACACACCTCCATCTCCATTAACTACATCACACCTGCCCAGACCCACTAGTACACACCTCCATCTCCATTAACTACATCACACCTGCCCAGACCCACTAGAACACACCTCCATCTCCATTAACTACATCACACCTGTCCAGACCCACTAGAACACACCCCCATCTCCATTAACTACATCACACCTGCCCAGACCCACTAGAACACACCTCCATCTCCATTAACTACATCACACCTGCCCAGACCCACTAGAACACACCTCCATCTCCATTAACTACATCACACCTGCCCAGACCCACTAGAACACACCTCCATCTCCATTAACTACATCACACCTGCCCAGACCCACTAGAACACACCCCCATCTCCAGCCCGCATCAGCACCATTTTATTTCTCTCCGTCACTTTAAACTTTTGGATAATAAAGCATGTGACCTTTCTTTTGAATTAACAACAGAGGACTGGTTGATTTCCAGGTTTTAATTAAGTATAATATATAAGATGATTGATGAGAAAAGTATCATCCAACTCTGGGGTATCTCACTGCACCCTCAAATGTCATGTTTTGAAATATACAGACAGACAGATTAAAAGTAATTTTACATTGTATAACTGTACTTCTGACAGCCAACTTTCTAGCTCCGCCCATAACTTTATGACATCATAACATTCCCAGAAGGATTATTGAGTCATTGTTAGTTTTACACTGAAGACATGACTCTGCCGTTGTGCTGTAGAATTTGTGGATTTTGTCTCTTGTTTAATAAGGGACTATCATTTGTCCCAACATCACAGGCCACAGACTTTGATGCAGTTAAAGACTTCCAAAAGTGTTTCCGCAGTTTAAGATCAACTGAGTTTTTTTAATGGGGTTTCTCCCTGTGCACCTGCCAATGTAAATCCTTTGAACGAAAGACAAGTTACCAGACAGGACATATTGCTAATGTTCTTCCCATTAATAACCTGAATTACAATTAGCTTGTGGGCGGTGGTGGTGATGACGTCCTATTCGATGTCGTCGTCCATCGGGATTCCCCAAAAAAGAAAACGCTCTGGATTGATCACTGTAGTCAGATGTGAAGGAGGAGGTTGATCATCAGGAGTCAGATGTGAAGGAGGAGGTTGATCATCAGGAGTCAGATGTGAAGGAGGAGGTTGATCATCAGGAGTCAGACGTGAAGGAGGAGGTTGATCATCAGGAGTCAGATGTGAAGGAGGAGGTTGATCATCAGTGAACCTCTAGGATTGTGGCTGGGCTGGCGTTTCCACTTCCAGCTAGGTCATATATTTTGAAACATTGAATGTTGATACTGTGAATCTATGTTATATATTTGTACCTCCTGTTTCATGAAGTGATGTCACTAAGTACTGCCCCTATATATACAATGCATTCGGAAAAGCATTCAGACCCCTTCACTTTTTCCACATTTTGTTACGTTACAGCCTTATTCTAAAATTGATTCAATCATTTTTTCCCCTCATCAATCTACACAATACCCAATAATGACATCACAATACCCCATAAGACATCAAATTGCCCCATAATGACATCACAATACCCCATAATGACAATGCAAAAAGAGGTAAATAAATTAAAAAATTAGATTTTCTTTAAAAAACAAGGACATTTCTAAGTGACCCCAAACTTTTTGAATGGTAGTGTACCATACTGATGTATTGTTACACCATGTAGGAGCAGTATAGACCTAGTCTGTTCATTATATACATCTACATGATGTATTGTTACACCGTGTAGGAGCAGTATAGACCTAGTCTGTTCATTATATACATCTACATGATGTATTGTTACACCATGTAGGAGCAGTATAGACCTAGTCTGTTCATTATATACATCTACATGATGTATTGTTCCACCATGTAGGAGCAGTATGGACCTAGTCTGTTCATTATATACATCTACATGATGTATTGTTACACCATGTAGGAGCAGTATGGACCTAGTCTGTTCATTATATACATCTACATGATGTATTGTTATACCATGCAGGAGCAGTATGGACCTAGTCTGTTCATTATATACATCTACATGATGTATTGTTACACCATGTAGGAGCAGTATAGACCTAGTCTGTTCATTATATACATCTACATGATGTATTGTTACACCATGTAGGAGCAGTATAGACCTAGTCTGTTCATTATATATATCTACATGATGTATTGTTACACCATGTAGCAGCAGTATAGACCTAGTCTGTTCATTATATACATCTACATGATGTATTGTTACACCATGTAGGAGCAGTATAGACCTAGTCTGTTCATTATAAACATCTACATGATGTATTGTTACACCATGTAGGAGCAGTATAGACCTAGTCTGTTCATTATATACATCTACATGATGTATTGTTCCACCATGTAGGAGCAGTATGGACCTACAGTAGCTAGCTACTTATTTAGATTTAGTATGACTCAATGAAACTGCCTTAAATGTGCTGTAGTAAACATTTTTTATTCGCACTAATCAATCAACACTTTATTGTCTTTGTATGTCTCAATATAATAGTATTATTTAATTAAATCCATTTAAAATAATCTTTGTCTGAAAATAAATTGTATCCTCAACTGCGTTTCCCCTCCAGTCAGCAGACGGCGATGTGCGTCTTTCAGGCGACGCTGCCAGCGTGACGTATAATCTAGTGGACGGTTCTTCATAAACAGCTGGTCAACCACCTCGGTAGCTTGCTAGCCAACATAGCCGAAAGATTCAAGCTATTGATACGCTTTCGGTGTATATTACCTACTGTGTTTTAGACACACTTCTGTCGTATCTACTTGTTAACTTATATAATTTAATATTACGTTATTTTGTATTAGTCAGCTATAGTAGCTGGCTGGTTAAGTTAGCACTAGCCTAGTCGCTAATGATAGCTAGCTAGCTAACATCCCCGAACATGAGGTCAGTAAGCTTCTCCCCTCTCGTTAAAGAAGAGGCGGTCTGCTGGACGGAAAAAGAGGGTCTGGGGATGAACATTGTTGTGAAAGAGGAGAAGGATGTCAAGTAGAGGGTGAGGCTGTTACAGTAAAACAAGAAGAGAAAGACGTTTTTGGTGTGAAAGAGGAGGAGGGGGAGATTATTGTCACATTGGAGGAAGAAGAGGAGGTTGGAGATCTGTTTAACCCCAGTAAGTACCGTCTCTGCAGTCGTTGAACCAATATGCAGTAAAGGGGTTCTACACTTTAATGTTGTTCTGTAGGAATGGCTGAAGCTTCACTGTAACGTGTGGAACATCAAGAGTGGACCATCAACAAAACGTTAACAATTGATCAAATGCATCCAATGACAATGCCTGAAATACTGTAGTCCTCAATATCTCCTATTAGATTAGCCCAATATGTAGTCTTAAAGGGGCAATCAGCAGTTGTTACATCCATTTTGGGACGTATACATTAATGATATGTACCCATCTGTTTCTTGAAGAAATCACTTATAAATGCCTCATGAGCTTAGTTCAACTGTCGTACCCCATCAGAACCCAAAATATGAGCTATTTTTACTCCAATGTTTGTCAGTAAATATAAACAAACACTGTATATCCTCAAAACATGGTTAAAACTATAATGTTGGTATCATGGATGGCTGCATTTCTCCAGCCCCATCCCAGCTTTTTACCGAAACCGGCTGGGAGTACGCTTTGTTATTGTTTCTACTGCTGATTCTCTGCCCCCGTTACTCCTCAAAATAATTTCACATAATACTTTCATATCACATAACAATTATTTCACACAATACTTTCATATCACATCTAAATAATTTAAAATACTTTAACATCAAAATAATTTCACACAATACTTTCATATCACATCTAAATAGGTAACCAGTCTGTATAGATAGATAGCTAAGTGAATTAAATATCATCAGCTTTCTAACTTCATATTAGCTAGCTATCTTGATGTATTTATCACTGTAAAATACAAACTCCAAATGCATTTGTAGGTAGCTAGCTAACAGCCATGGAGGGTGAAAGGATAGCAGCCCCAACTGTCAGTGAGAGAGGAGGCTATTCTGGATAGGGCAGGTACTTTTGTGTAGTTCCTGTCCCTAGAAGTGAGGACGGAGATAATAGTAACATAATATTCAGTGTGGTGTAATTTGACTATAATGAAGTGTGTTTCTTGTGAGGTATTCTGTCCTCAGATAAAGAGCGCTATGAAAGCCAGTCTACATATGAAGAGGTCCCAATGAAGAGCAGTGGTTCTCAGTCCTGGGGACTCAGAGGCACATTGTTGTTTTTGCCTCAGCACTGCACAGCTGATTCAAATGATCAACTCATCATCAAGCTTCAAGTGGTATTTATGTATTCATTTGTGATGTCATCCTTGATATGATCCTGTTATTGTCACATGCTACACATGTACATATGTGTGCCCATGCATCAATCAATCCAATGTTATCATGATTTTTTTATCAGGGATATTATACTTTAGTAATCCACAATGACCTGGTGATGTAACAGTCTAATAATTACATTGTCTTCCATATTCCTACAGATACCTTGTAACTGGAGATTCCTTCAAAACGATTGCCTACAGTTACCGTGTAGGGCACTGCAAGGTTGGGTGACCAGGGTCATCTGGGACTGCCTCTTGGAGGAATTCAGGTGTGTGAAGGCTACCTGTGTCCTGCGTAACTTCATGAGGATGGACACGAGGACCAGGAGGGGATCTGCAGCTCGCCGCCGTGTCCCAGAGGAGGAGTCTGCTGCTCTGCAGGATGTTTCAAGGATGGGGTCCAACAACGCAGCAAGAGAGGCAATCCGTGTGCAGGAGATCTTCACCTCCTACTTCTTCAAAGAAGGTGCTGTTCCCTGGCAACACCATAGACTACACTATGCACTACCAAAGGCTCCTTTAAGAGGGTGCTGTTCCCTGGCAACACCATAGACTACACTATGCACAACCAAAGGCTCTTTTAAGAGCCATTCACATTGCAATGAGAGTATTCTTCCATTTACTTAGCTATGTCAACTGCAGTTATTTAATTCACAGTTTCTCTCCCTTTGATTTCTACTTCTCAGGTGAGGGTGCTGTTTAGGTAAGGGTGTGATGTCTGTGCAAAAACAAAACAGGCTATTTTAAATCACCCAAATTGAAAAAATGTAGAACAATTAGACACCCTATAACCCACACCTACACACTCATGTATCAATCTGATTGATGGATTGTGTTGTGCAGTAAACAGGTTCAGGTGTATAACTGTGGCTCCTTCCACCTTCAAAGAATAGGCAAGAGGGCCAACCATGGAGAATAGTAAGACACTTCATTATTTCTATAACTACACTATATTGTTTGTCCTGCAGCCACTTAGTGTGGTGTGGACACCAGATGAGGCCACACACAGATTCCTGTTGAACACTGTGGCTTTAACTACCTTATTTTCTCAATAACAGTCTCTCTCCTCCACTTCATCCCTCTCGCCCCTTCTCCCTAAATCCTCTAGGTTATATCAGCTGTGTCGGTGAACCCCTCCTGCATCTGAACTGGCTACATAGAGGACACAGCATGATCAGAGGTGAGAGGTCACTTGGTCAGGTCAACAGGAAGTATTATTAAAGAGATGCTTTACATTGAAATACAGATAGATGTAGTAGTCCCAGAGGTAATGATCCAAGGTCAGTTTATATTATACAGGAAGTATTATTAAAGAGATGCTTTACATTGAAATACAGATAGATGCAGTAGTCCCAGAGTTAATGATCCCAGGTCAGTTTATATTATACAGGAAGTATTATTAAAGAGATGCTTTACATTGAAATACAGACAGAGATGCAGTAGTCCCAGAGTTAATGATCCAAGGTCAGTTTTGCATTTCACCTCCTGATTGATGACTAACAATGTTAGAATAAAAAATAAAGACACAAGGCTTAAACATGCTCTCTCTCTCCATCTGTCTATCGTCTGCAGATATGTTTTGATGTGAGAGGATGCCAACCCCTAGTCCCATCATCGCCACCTCACCTGCTTTTAAGATAACCTGTGGGCCGACTAGAGACACTGCTATGTAATTGTGATGAACTGAGAGAATATTTAGGTAGCACTGTGATTCATTAATCATGTGCTGCCTTCCCTGCTCCTATGTGCTTACCTCTTTCCCTTTCTGTCTTTTACACCTCTCTCTCCACCTCCTCTTTCTTCCTCTGTTTTTATAATGCACAACAGATGTGCATTGAAGTACAGATTGAACTTGTATTTATAACACTTGTATAATGAGCTTTTCAATAAAGCGTTTCACATTCTCTACTGATTGAAATGAAGAGTAATGTGATGAAATACTCCACCTATCCTGTGTTTATCAGATCAATGCAGATGAAGGGCATTAGATGTTGAGATGAACCGGTGTTGGAGTATTTACATGATGCATAGGAAGTGTAGTGTTCTGTTTTTTAACATTATATTTCTGTATATATGAATTAACTAGTTAAATCCTGTTTCTAGTCTATTAGTTACAATGTGTAACCATTGATGTCCCAGGACCAAGATTGGTAAACACTGTTGAAGTGTAGAATTGTAATACATACATGCAGACAGCGTCATTCAAAGACTGGAATTTGATACTCCTGGTATTGGATATGACTGAAAAATAATCTCAAAGACATTCATACCTAAACTGCACCTTTATTTGCCAAGGTAGAGTACATGATTAGTGAATATATTAAATGTACAGGCTACAATGTGGGGATCTCATGCATGGTAATAACTACATGTATATACGACTTGCATCCTTGGCACAACATGATATTATATTCTACTCAATCCATAGGCTTCATTAATGTCATTCAGGCTGTTTTGAAGTTGATACAACTGGCTATGATAGCTGAGGTTCTTAGCTAGGTTCTGAACTAATATGTATACCAAACGTTTGGGTCCATACACAGATCGGCTAGATAGCTAGCTACACATCCATGGGTATACAGGGATTTTAATCATCCACTGCACAATAAGCAAGAACATAGCTAGCTACGTGATTTCATATATCTGCATGGTAAATATCAGCAAGGAAAGCTTACAAAATTGTACATTCAATTTGCAGTAAAGTCTTTAGCTAGCTAGATTCTATACATCCACTGTTTCCCAAAATGACAGCCTGGTTTGCTGGTTGTTTCAGGAGTCCCTAAAACAACCAGAATTACAATTTTATACTCATGTCACAACACCCATAAAGCTAGCCAGCTAGCTGGCTAATGTTAGCTAGCCTGCTAGCTGGTTAATGTTAGCTAGTCAGCTAGCTTGCTAATGTTAGCTAGTCAGCTATCTGGCTAATGTTAGCTAGTCAGCTAGCTGGCTAATGTTAGCTAGCCTGCTAGCTGGCTAATGTTAGCTAGTCAGCTAGCTGGCTAATGTTAGCTAGTCAGCTAGCTTGCTAAATCACGATTTTCATAAATTAACTTTCTTGATAAAAAAATGCAGAATCGTCTGTCTCTACATTAACTAACATTCCTGTCAACTGTAAATGTTTTTTGCATGATTCGTTATGACGTTATAATCCCTTACATTTGTTTCCATTCTAGTATTTCTGTCCGCCATCTTTGATTCAGTTCAGTTCTGTGTAGTGGTACCCCTCTCTCCTAGTATTTCTGTCTGCCATCTTTGATTCAGTTCAGTTCTGTGTAGGGGTTCCCCTCTCTCCTAGTATTTCTGTCCGCCATCTTTGATTCAGTTCAGTTCTGTGTAGGGGTACCCCTCTCTCCTAGTATTTCTGTCCTCCATCTTTGATTCAGTTCTGTGTAGGCGTACCCCTCTCTCCTAGTATTTCTGTCCGCCATCTTTGATCCAGTTCAGTTCTGTGTAGGGTTACCCCTCTCTCCTAGTATTTCTGTTCGCCATCTTTGCTTAAGAAAGTCTAACAGTCACTGTGCAGCAGCAGCCTCCCCCGGTCCTAGTGCCGGCCCGGTAAGAAGTGTAAGACGCGATGGAACGGTTGACGAAAATAAGAAATCACAGAAAAAATATATTGACTGATATTGATTTATTTAGGGGGGGGGCTAATTAATATTTTAGTTCTAGTGACGTCCCTGATTCCTACCCTTTAACCTTTTGTCTGAAAATAAAATATACATTTTACTCAACTGCGTTACCCACTCCAGTTAGCGGATGGCGGTCTGCGACTTTAAGGCAATGCTGTTGGTGTGACGTATAATCTAGTGGACGGAACGCTTCTTTCAGCAGCAGCAACAGTTATTCCGCCACCTCGGTAACTTGCTAGACAAAATAGACGAACCAATAAAGCTCTTTAGACGCTTTAGTGTATATTTGCCACTGTATTTTAAAACCACTTCTGTCGCCTAGTTAGTTATCCGTTTTCATTTCATATTTACGGTATTGTTTTTATTATTCATCTAGCGGGCTGGTTAAGTTAGCATTAGCCTAGCTAGCTAACATCTCCAACCATGAGGTCACTAAGCTACTCTCTTGTTAATGAAGAGAAGGTCTGCTGGACGGAGAAAGAAGCTCTCGTCAAAGAGGAGAAGGAAGAGGAGGATATCACAGTAAACGAAGAAGTAGAGGGTGAGGCTGTTACCGTGAAAGAAGAAGAGAAAGACGCGTTCAGATTGGAAGAGGAAGAGGATGTTACAGTAAAAGAAGAGGAGGAAGAGAAAGAGGAGGATGCAGTTTTTGGAGTGAAAGAGGAGGAGGGGGAGATGACTGTCACATTGAAAAAGGAGGTGGAAGAAGAGGAGGAAACTGGATTTCTGGGCTCGGTTTCCCAAACGCATCTTAAGGCATCCAATGGTTCTAACGATGAACGGGCCCTGGTTAACACTGGTAAGTACTGTCTTAAATACAGAGACACAAACTCTGCAGTTGTTGAACTGTTTTATTTTTTTTATTTCACCTTTATTTTTGTTATTTTTTTTATTTAATTAATGATAGTTTAACCAGGTGGCTATGATGTCATAATGATAGTTTAGGCCATGATGTCATAATGATAGTTTAACCAGGTGGCCATGATGTCATAATGATAGTTTAACCAGGTGACCATGAAGTCATAATGATAGTTTAACCAGGTAGGCCAGTTGAGAACAAGTTCTCATTTACAACTGCGACCTGGCCATGATAAAGCAAAGCAGTGTGACACAGACAACAACGTAGAGTTACACATGGAATAACATGGAATAAACAATAAACAAGCCAATAACACAATAAGCAAGTCAATGACACAGTAGAAAAAAATAAAATCTATATATATTGTGTGCAAAAGGCATGAGGAGGTAGGCAATAAATAGTCCATAGTAGCGAAGAATTACAAATTAGCAGATTAACACTGGAGTGATAAATGAGCAGATGATGATGTGCAAGTAGAGATACTGGTGTGCAAAAGAGCAGAAAAGTACATGTACAGCTGCAGCAATCGGTTAGCTGCTCAGATAGCTGATGTTTAAAGTTGGTGAGGGAAATATAAGTCTCCAGCTTCAGCGATTTTTGAAATTGGTTCCAGTCACTGGCAGCAGAGAACTGGAAGGATGTGTGGTGTTAAAGGGGAAATCTGCAACTACCACATCCATATTTTGATTTTTTAAATATTTATTGATAGCCATTGATTCTTGAAGAACATAACACATGCCTCATGAGCTTAGTTCAACTGTTGTACCCCCAAAACTATAACGTTGATATCATGGATGGTCAGTCCTTGCATCCATAGGTCTGTCTAGGAATTTGAAAGTAGTTACATTTCTCCAGCCCCATCCATCATCTTATTAGCAAAACAGTAGTGGAATTACAGTTTTGTTATTGGTTGATTGATTGTTGTGTGGCTTTTTTAAAGGGGCAACCTAGGATTTAAATAGCAACAAAATGGCTGACCAGAGACTTGCTTTGGTAAACAGCTGAGGGATGGGGGCTGGAGAAATGTAACCACTCTCAAATTCATAGAGAAAGCTATTGTATCAACCGTAATCCAACACCTAGCGACCTCGTCAAGAAGTTCAGACATCTTGGCAAAACAGTTATAAGGTGTTGGCTTGACATTCGCTGGACCCAGGTTTGAGTTCAGCTCAGGGCTACCCCCTGAATTCACTACACTATGAATACAAGGACTGGACATCCATGATGTCATAATGATAGTTTAACCAGGTTTCTAGGCTATATAGTATGTTCTAGACTTCATCCATGATGTCATAATGATAGTTTAACCAGGTTTCTAGGATATATAGTATATTCTAGACTTCATCCATGATGTCATAATGATAGTTTAACCAGGATTCTAGGATATATAGTATATTCTAGAATTGCCAGTGTAGATTTCCTGTGGGGGTCAAATTGTTAGAGCTGTTGATAAGTCATTGTATAATATTCAGCCAATTTATTTTCATGCCATTACATCAATACAGCCCAACCAGAAGAAGAAACAAACTCTTCCCGATCCACCTTCTCCTGCTGGCCTTCATAAATTCTGACTTTGCTGGTAATCGGCTACACAAGCAGTCAGCAACCTACATTTGGAGTGCAAATTTATCTTACCATTTCTACTGATCTGGTGCCAGTTATGATTTTCATATTCACATTTTACTGGAACAGTTTAATTTCATTTATAATATAATCACAGACAATGATTGAGATACATCTACATTCTATCTAAATGAAAATTATACAAATCTAAAAGTAACTTTTATTGCCATTGCCATTTATGTAAAAACTAGCCTATGTAAAGCCAACAAATAAAAACATTGCAAATAGATGTCCTATAAATCACATGGCCTGTCTATAACGAACTTGAAACATTGTATAAAATATTCTGGGCCCTCAGTTTCCCGTGCCAGTGAGTTCTCGACCGACACAGCTGTAGGCTATTTGTGAAAGGGATAAGAAGTAATCAGGTGTTTTGACATTTCCACTGGATCAGAGCATTACGTTTTTCCCTTTCGTGCCGAGTGGTTATCGAAAGGGCGAGAGCTGGAAATATTTTACAAATACTTTGAGGAACTATTGTCATTTGCAATTGATTTTGATTAGACTTTGTTTATTTGCTGTTTGAGGTGAAAAAACAATGTGCTTTGAGAAGCTCCACAACTTATTAGTGATGGTGCGTTAAGACAATGAGAAATACTATCAGACATCCCCAAATGGGCACATTTATAGGCCTACATTTGCGCTCAGGCCAGGAAGACTAGTCCTACTTCTATATGCGTAATTGGGTGTGCGTCCTTACTCAACATTGACAGGAGTGTTTCAAACAAAATACAATTAATAAATAGAAAAATCTTGCGAAGTAAGGTCTGGGTGGTCTGCCAGGGGCCGTTTCATTTAGTATCCGTTTGGTTCGGCATGGGGAATGATTGTATTAATTAACCAGTAAGAATTCCGTCTCTCACAGACCTGTTAGTTTTTCTTTACAGGTAATGAGTCCTGTTCTCCACTCATTACCTGTATTAACTGCACCTGTTTGAACTCGTTACCTGTATAAAAGACACCTGTCCACACACTCAATCAAACAGACTCCAACCTCTCCACAATGGCCAAGACCAGGGAGCTGTGTAAGGACATCAGGGATAAAGTTGTAGACCTGCACAAGGCTGGGATGGGCTACAGGACAATAGGCAAGCAGCTTGGTGAGTAGTCAATAACTGTTGGTGCAATTATTAGAAAATGGAAGAAGTTCAAGAGGATGGTCAGTCACCCTCGGTCTGGGGCTCCATGCAAGATCTCACCTCGTGGGGCATCAATGATCATGAGGAAGGTGAGGGATCAGCCTAGAACTACACGGCAGGACCTGGTCAATGACCTGAAGAGAGCTGGGACCACAGTCTCAAAGAATGCCATTAGTAACACACTACGCCGTCATGGATTAAAATCCTGCAGTCCCCCTGCTCAAGTCAGCGCATGTCCAGGCCCGTCTGAAGTTTGCCAATGACCATCTGGATGATCCAGAGGAGGAATGGGAGAAGGTCTTGTGGTGTGATGAGACAAAAATAGAGCTTTTTGGTCTAAACTCCACTCGCCGTGTTTGGAGGAAGAAGAAGGATGAGTACAACCCCAAGAACACCTTCCCAACCGTGAAGCATGGAGGTGGAAACATCATTCTTTGGGGATGCTTTTCTGCAAAGGGGACAGGACGACTGCACCGTATTGAGGGGAGGATGGATGGGGCCATGTATCGCGAGGTCTTGGTCAACACCCTCCTTCCCTCAGTAAGATTATTGAAGATGGGTCGTGGCTGGGTCTTCCAGCATGACAACGACCCGAAACACACAGCCAGGGCAACTAAGGATTGGCTCCGTAAGAAGCATCTCAAGGTCCTGGAGTGGCCTAGCCAGTCTCCAGACCTGAACCCAATAGAAAATCTTGGCAGGGAGCTGAAAGTCCGTATTGCCCAGCGACAGCCCTGAAACCTGAAGGTCTGTATGGAGGAGTGGGCTAAAATCCCTGCTGCAGTGTGTGCAAACTTGGTCAAGAACTACAGGAAACGTATGATCTCTGTAATTGCAAGCAAAGGTTTCTGTACCAAATATTAAGTTCTGCTTTTCTGATGTATCAAATACTTATGTCATGCAATAAAATGCAAATGAATTACTTAAAAATCATACAATGTGATTTTCTGGATTTTTGTTTTAGGTTCCGTCTCTCACAGTTGAATTGTACCTATGATAAAAATTACAGACCTCTACATGCTTTGTAAGTAGGAAAACCTGCAAAATCGGCAGTGTATCAAATACTTGTTCTCCCCACTGTATATACTTGTGATGGTGAGAAAATGTTTTTGTCTGAATTACAGCTGTAACGACCCTTTGGGAAGAATTAAACTTGGTTAAGCTTCTCTAGTGTCCGTGAGTTGTTTACTCTGAAAAATGAGAACCTAACATTATAATTACTGTTCCCTGAAGGAGGGAAATGAGGTACAACACCTGTTTGGCCCCACCCCTTCCTGGGTCGGTGAAGAGCGGTATTAATTTCAAGGAATCCAAGCCTCACGCTCATCACCTGTGGAAGGCGGGGCTTTCAGCGAAGCGTGGATTTAATAGTATGTTGTACCTAGTTTCCCGTCTTCATGGAACAGTAGTTATAGTCATAACATGTGGATTTGATAGCATGTTTTACGTAGTTTCCCTCCTTCAGGGAACAGTAGTTATAGTCATAATATGTGGATTTAATAGTATGTTGTACCTAGTTTCCCTCCTTCAGGGAACAGTAGTTATAGTCATAACGTCATATGATGAACTTCAACTTCAATTAGGGATCTTGCTGTGGGACAGTTTTTTTGTATTCTGAAATGCTCTCGAACTACGTATCATTTAGTAGCTCCTTATGCTACGCTGGGAAAACAGTTTTCATGGGCACAGAAATGCTAAATCATTTCAGAGTTTGCTAAATCCAATGGTTTTTAACTGAGTCACCTTGTAATCCAAGATGGCGTAGCAGTATGACGTGTTTGTTGTTGTAAATGTTATGTTTTTTTTGTCACTTTTTGTATATACAGTAATCCCTCGTTTATCGCGGGGGTTACGTTCCGAAAATGACCCGCGATAAGTGAAATCCGCGAAATAGAAAACTTTTTTTTTTTTTTACAATTAGCAACTATTACATGTATACAAATACAGTGACTCACGTGTAGGCCGTTTCGTCGACATTATGGGTTTAGGAGATGTTCGAAATTACAAGATAATTTGGCCAACTTAATGTAAATTTGCCAAGCTGTTTTATGTACGTACACATAACTGCACGAGACGACAAAATGATAGCACAATTCGTAGCATGTTTTGATACAAGAAGCGGGAGTGAGTTTTTAGCGAATCAGAATGCAGAGCACAATGCACCAAAAAAAAAAAAAAAATGCATTATGAAAATCCGCGAAATAGCGAATCCGCGATAAGTGAACCGCGAAGTGGCGAGGGATCACTGTATTGCAAAATATTTCAATCTCTTTTTCCATGTTTAAAATGAATATACCTTCCGGCAACCAGCCTCACCCAATGTGATATGGATCTGCTATTTTATAGATCTTATAGCTAGAACCTCCATCAGAAGCTAGCCATCAGAACCTAGCCATCAGAAGCTAACCAGCTAATGAGCTACTAGCTATTTAGTCATTGTTAGCCACTGCTAGTGGCCTTTACCTTTTTAGCTCAGACACCAGCCGCTTTTAGCCTGGATAATACCTGCCAGTCTGCACAGCGCGATATCAACCCTGAGCATATTGGACTGTTTTTCTCCACTACATCACCGTATTACTGCCGTAAGCTCTGGACCATTACACCAGATAATCGCAGCTGGCTAGCTGCTACCGAGTGGCACAGCCTCGAAGCTAGCCTTGAGCCAGGCCCATCTCCCGGCCTGCTCAGTGGACCCTATGATCACTCGGCTACACAGCTGATGCCTCCCAGACTCTTCACTAAGACGACTAGAAGCCACTACATCACCGGATTCCTTGCCGTAAGCTCTGGACCTTTGCACCGGAGTGGCTATAGTGACTAACGCACTTGTCCCGAAGATAGCACCAGTTAGCCTCGAGCCAGGTGCATCTCCCATCTAGAAAACAAAATTACTCCAGCTACAATACCTCTTTTGCCAATTGGCCTGGACCCTTTCTTTGTCAACACGGAGCCCCGCCAATCCATCACGACTGGTCTGCCGACGTAATTCCGTCCGATGTGCCCTCAACCGGCCTTTGCCAGATGTCGGTGACGCCCTTGTCCCGAAGCTAGCGCCAGTTAGCCTCGAGCTAGGCGCATCTCCCGGCTAGCGTAGTAACGACTACCTAGCGGCTTCCCTGGTTCATATATTCCTGTTAACTGGACCCTATGATCACTTGGCTTCATAGCTGATGCTGCTGGATTGTTCATTAATCACGGGTCTCCATTTTGTTTATCTGTCGGCCCCAGCCTCGTTCTCAGGCCCTGTGTGTAGTTAGCGTCCCACATATCCTAGAGAAGTTAACGTCCCACTTGGCCAAAATCCAGAAAAAATGTAGCGCTCCAAATTCAAATATATTACTATAAAAATCAATCTTTCATGAAATCACACATGAAAGACACCAAATTAAAGCTACACATGTTGTGAATCCAGCCATCATGTCTGATTTCAAAAAGGATTTACGGGGAAAGCGCACCAAACAATTATGTTAGCCATTTTCCCAGCAAAAGATAGTAGTAACAAAATCCAGAAATAGAGCGAAAATTAATCACTAACCTTTGAACATCTTCATCAGATGACACTCATATGACATCATGTTACACAATACATTTATGTTTTGTTCGATGTGCATATTTATATCCACAAATCTCGGTTTACATTGGCGCCATGTTCAGAAATGCCTCCAAAATATCCAGAGTAATTACAGAGAGCCACGTCAAATAACAGAAATACTCATCATAAACTTTGATGAAAGATACATGTTTTACATATAATTAAAGATTCACTGGTTTCCTAATGCAACCGCTGTGTCAGATTTTTAAAAATCTTTAGGAAAAAGCATACCATGCAATAATCTGAGACGGCGCTCAGAAATACACAACATTTCTCCGCCATGTTGGAGTCAACAGAAATACGAAATTACATCATAAATATTCCATTACCTTTGATGATCTTTCATCAGAATGCAGTGCCAGGAATCCTCGTTCCACAATAAATCGTTGTTTTGTTCGATAATGTCAATTACTTATGTCCAATTAGCTAATTTGCTAGCATGTGTAGTACACGTGTCCAAACGCTCGCGCAGATGCAGGCAAACGTTGGACGAAAACTTCAAAAAGTTATATTACAAGTCGAATAAACTGGTCAAACTTAGTAGAGAATCAATCTTCAGGATGTTGTTATCATATATATCCAATAAGGTTCCAACCGGAGAATTATTTTCAGTCTCTATAAGTAATGGAACGCAAGACGATATAATGAGGAAAGCGCGTGACCAAGAACTGGCACTCTGCCAGACCAGTGACTCATTCTCCTCCCATCCGGTCCCACAACATAAGCTTCATTCCACATTCTACTGACTGTTGACATCTAGTGGAAGGCGTATGAAGTGCAAACAGATCCATATATTACAGGGAATTGAATAGGCGATGACTTTAACAACGACCACTCTCAGAATTTTCACTTCCTGTTTGGATTTTTTCTCAGGTTTTTGCCTGCCATATGAGTTCTGTTATACTCACAGACATCACTCAAACAGTTTTAGAAACTTCAGAGTGTTTTCTATCCAATAGTAATAATAATATGCATATATTAGCATGTGGGACAGAGTAGGAGGCAGTTCAGTATGGGCATGAAATTCATCCAAAAGTGAAAATGCTGCCCCCTATACCAAAGAAGTTAACTGACCCTCTCTGCCCATTCATTGCCATTTTACCTGTTGTCTTAGCTGATTACCTGTTGTTGTCTTACCCGTTGTTGTCTTAGCTAGCTCTCCCAATCAACACCTGTGATTACTTTATACCTCGCTTTGTCTCTCTCTAATGTCAACATGCCTTGTATACTGTTGTTTAGGGTAGTTATCATTGTTTTATTTTACTGCAGAGCCCTTAGTCCCACTCAACATGCCTCAGAGAACTCTTTTGTCCCACCTCCCACACATGCGGTGACCTCACCTAGCATAACTGGTGCCTCCAGAGATGCAACCTCTCTTATCGTCACTCAATGCCTAGGTTTACCTCCAATGTTCTCGCACCCTACCATACCCCTGTCTGTACATCATGCCTTGAATCTATCCTACCACGCCCAGAAATCTGCTCCTTTTATTCTCTGTTCCCAACACACTAGACGACCAGTTCTGATCGACCAGTTCCACGCCTTTAGCCGTACCCTCATCCTACTCCTCTGTTCCTCGGGTGATGTAGAGGTTATCCCAGGCCCTGCGTGTCTCCAGGCACTCTCATTTGTTGACTTCTGTAATCAAAAAAGCCTTGGTTTCATGCATGATAACATCAGAAGCCTCCTCCCTAAGTTTGTTTTACTCACTGCTTTAGCACACTCCGCCAACCTTGATGTCCTTGCCGTGTCTGAATCCTAGCTTAGGAAGGCAACCAAAAATTCTGAAATTTCTATCCTCAACCACAACATCTTCCATCAAGATAGAACTATCAAAAAGAGAGGAGTTGTAATCTACTGCAGAGATGGCCTGCAAAGAGTTCTGTCATACTTTCCAGGTCCGTGCCCAAACAGCTTCTAATTTTAAAAATGAATCTCTCCAGAAAATCGTCTCTCACTGTTGCCACCTGTTACAGACCCCCCTCAGCTCCCAGCTGTGCCCTGGACACCATATGTGAATTGATTGCCCCCTATCTATCTTCAGAGTTCGTTCTATTAGGTGATCTAACCTGGGATATGCTTAACACCCCGACCGTCCTACAATCCAAGCTAGATGCCCTCAATCTCACACAAATTATCAAGGAACCCACCAGGTACAACCCTAAATCCGCAAACATGGCCACCTCATAGATATTATCCTGACCAACTTGCCCTCCAAATACACCTCTGCTGTTTTCAATCAGGATCTCAGCGATCGTTGCCTGCATCCGTTATGGGTCCGCGGTCAAACGAACACCCCTCATCACTGTCAAACGCTCCCTAAAACACTTCTGCAAGCAGGCCTTTCTAAGCGACCTGGCCCGGGTATCCTGGAAGGATACTGACCTCATCCCGTCAGTAGAGGATTCCTGGTTGTTCTTTAAAAGTAATTTCCTCACCATCTTAAAACCTGTTATGGCTGCAAGGGGCAGTATTGAGTAGCCAGTTAAATGGTTCCCATTTCAAACGGCCTCGTACTCAATTCTTGCTCATACAATATGCATATTATTATTACTATTGGATAGAAAACACTCTCTAGTTTCTAAAACCGTTTGAATTATTTCTCTGAGTGAAACAGAAGTCATTCTGCAGCACACTTCCTGACCAGGAAGTGGAATGTCAGAAATCGATGCTCTGTTCAACTTCCTGCTATTACATGGGCATGATACGTAAGAGTCTACGTACACTTCATACACCTTTCGTGAAATTTCGTGTTTATCTTGGTCTGAGGTGGAATTAAAGCTCTTTGTATGACATGACCGTCCATTTTCTGTTTTCTGGAGCGCGCGAAAGGGGACATGGATTTGCCTTCTGTTTAGCTGTCGTTATGGACGACTAACATTTCCGGCTTTGATTTTATTTGATACATGTGACCATATCATCGTAAAGTATGTTTTTTCAATATAGTTTCATCAGATTATTGAACATTTTTCTGGAGTTTTGCCGTGTTCCGTTCTTTTCCGTTTGTTGACTTGGAGAGCTTTGTGCCACTTGGCAAGTGCGCGTGCTAAATTGAGAGGGAAAATGAAGGTTCTAAATCCAAACAACGACTGTTCTTGACAAAGGACACCTTGTCCAACATTCTGATGGAAGATCACCAAAAGTAAGAAACATTTTATGATGCTAATTCATATATCTGTCGTGCATGTGAATTAGTCGTGGGCGCCCAACTTTGGGGTACTCAGCTATACCGAAGCTGGATGTCGTAATGAAGTTATTTTTTAGAATTCTAACACTGCGATTTCATTAAGAACTAATGGATCTATCATTTCCTATACAACATGTATTTTTTAGTTATGTTTATGAATAGCTATTTGGTCAGAAAACGTGTCAGAAAAATATCGTTGCTGTTTAGACGTTGTGGGAAAAGTAGCTAAGTTAGCACAATGTGTAACCACTGATTTCAGCTCTAAATATGCACATTTTCGAACAAAACATAAGTGTATGTATAACCTGATGTTATAGGACTGTCATCTGAGGAAGAAAATCAAGGTTAGTCAAATTATACATCTTTTGCCTGTTTGTTACGATCGCTTACTTTTGCTACTGGGAAATTGCTTGTGTTTTTGGCTATTGTGGCTACGCTAATATAACGCTATATTGTGTTTTCGCTGTAAAACACTTGATAAATCGGAAATATTGTCTGGAATCACAAGATGCCTGTCTTTCAATTGCTGTACACTATGTATTTTTCAGAAATGTTTTATGATGAGTAATTAGGTATTTGACGTTGGTGTCTGTAAATATTATGGCTGCTTTCGGTGCAATTTCTGAATGTAGCTGCAATGTAAACTATGATTTATACCTGAAATATGCAAATGTTTCTAACAAAACATATGCTATACAATAAATATGTTATCAGACTGTCATCTGATGAAGTTGTTTCTTGGTTAGTGGCTATTTATATCTTTATTTGGTCGAATTTGTGATAGCTACTGATGGAGTAAAAAACTGTTGGAGTAAAAAAAGTGGTGTCTTTTGCTAACGTGGTTAGCTAATAGATTTACATATTGTGTCTTCCCTGTAAAACATTTAAAAAATCTGACATGTTGGCTGGATTCACAAGATGTGTACCTTTCATATGCTGTATTGGACTTGTTAATGTGTGAAAGTTAAATATTTAAAAAAAATATCTTTTGAATTTCGCGCCCTGCACTTTGAGCTGGCTGTTGTCATAAGTGTACCGGTGTTGAGCTGCAGCCATAACAAGTTAAATAAGCATGCCCCTTTCAAAAAATGTAGAACTAAGAACAGATATAGCCCTTGGTTCACTCCAGACCTGACTGCCCTCGACCAGCACAAAAACATCCTGTGGCGTACTGCACTAGCATCGAATAGTCCACGCAATATGCATCTTTTCAGAGAAGTCAGGAACCAATACACAGTCAGTTAAGAAAGCAAAGGCTAGCTTTTTCAAACAGAAATTTGAATCCTGTAGCTCTAACTCCAAAAAGTTCTGGGACACTGTAAAGTCCATGGAGAATAAGAGCACCTCATCCCAGCTGCCCACTGCACCAAGGCTAGGAAACACTGTCACCACCGATAACTCCACGATAATCGAGAATTTTAATAAGCATTTCTCTACGGCTGGCCAGACACTCTTAAATAGAACCTGGACCAGCTGGCTACCCCAACTCCAGCCAACAGCTCCCCACCCCCCGCAGCTACTTCCCCAAGCCTCCCCAGCTTCTCCTTCACCCAAATCCAGATAGCTGATGTTCTGAAAGAGCTGCAAAACCTGGACACGTACAAATCAGCTGGGCTAGACAATCTGGACCCTCTCTTTCTAAAATGATCTGCCGCCATTGTGGCAACCCCTATTACTAGTCTGTTCAACCTCTCTTTCGTATCGTCCGAGATTCCTAAAGTTTGGAAAGCTGCCGCGGTCATCCCCCTCTTCAAAGGGGGTGACACTCTAGACCCAAACTGTTACAGACCTATATCCATCCTGCCCTGCCTTTCTAAAGTCTTTGAAAGCCAAGTGAACAAACAGATCACCGACCATTTGGAATCCCACCGTACCTTCTCCGCTGTGCAATCCGGTTTCCGAGCTGGTCACGGGTGCACCTCAGCCACGCTCAAGGTACTAAACGATATCATAACCGCCATCGATAAAAGACAGTACTGTGCAGCCGTCTTCATCGACCTGGCCAAGGCTTTCGACTCTGTCAATCACCGTATTCTTATCGGCAGACTCAACAGCCGATAATAACAACCGATCAATCAACAACCGATCGCTGCTCACACCCGCCCGACTAGCATCACTACTCTGGACGGTTCTGACTTAGAATATGTGGACAACTACAATACCTAGGTGTCTGGTTAGACTATAAACTCTCCTTCCAGACTAATATTTAGCATCTCCAATCCAAAATTAAATCTCGAACCGGCTTCCTATTTCGCAACAAAGCCTCCTTCACTCACGCTGCCAAACATACCCTCGTAAAACTGAATATCCTACCGATCCTTAACTTCGGAGATGTCATTTACAAAATAGCCTCCAACACTCTACTCAGCAAACTGGATGCAGTCTATCACAGTGCCATCCGTTTTGTCACTAAAGCCCCATATACCACCCACCACTGCGACCTGTACGCTCTTGTCGGCTGGCCCTCGCTACATATTCATCGCCAAACCCACTGGCTCCAGGTCATCTATAAGTCTTTGCTAGGCCGCCTTCACTCAGCTCACTGGTCACCATAGCAACACCCACCCATAACACGTGCTCCAGGAGGTATATCTCACTGGTCATCCCCAAAGCCAACACCTCCTTTGGCCGCCTTTCCTTACAGTTCTCTGCTGCCAATGACTGGAACGAATTGCAAAAAATCGCTGAAGTTGGAGACTTATCTCCCTCACTAACTTTAAGAAGCAACTATATGAGCAGCTTACCAATCGTTGCAGCTGGACAGCCCATCTGTAAATAGCCCATCCAACTACCTACCTCATCTCCATATTGTTTTATGATTTATTTTTTTGCTCTTTTGCACACCAGTAATTCTACTTGCACATCATCATCTGCACATCTATCACTCCAGTGTTAATTTGCTAAATTGTAATTATTTTGCCACTAAGGCCTATTTATTGCCGTGCCTCCTTACTCCATTTGCACACACTGTATATAGATTTTTCTATTGTGTTATTGACTATACGTTTGTTTGAGGTTACTCCCCTGAGTTTTCCCCTATTCACATTCAGAACACGTTGTGAAAAACTAAAATCTTTGCTCACCATTTTTGCTCCAGGCAGATATTCTACATCCATAACTATCGGTTTCCTCATACAATTTTAGCCAACACAGAAAGGGGCCTATATTGGAGACCAAAAGTCGTCTGGCACACTGCTTAGAGTTTCAACAACATGAATAACTTATTTCTAGCCTACAATCATCGATGTTACTACTAATGTGAAAACAAGGCAAATATGACTATTCTTGCTCATTTTAAGACAAATGTCAAATAATCATTACATTCATTACAGGCGTCAATTATTGTACAACATCATGGCTACGCTGTTGGCATCACTTTTACAGTGGATTACCGCTGTTGTGGGCCTTTAACCATCTGTCTGACTTTGTTGTTTACACAGGAGAGAGACGGGACTATTGTGGATCCTCTGGGGAGCCTCAACAACATCATGATGCTGACGAGGCAGAGAAGAGTCTCTCCACATCAGAACACCTCAAGAAACACCTGCGGAGATCCACAAGGAAGAGACCTCACTGCTGCTCTGATTGTGGGAAGAGATTCACCTCATCAGCAGGCATTAAAATTCATCAGATAATCCACACAGGATTAGAGAAATCTTATAGCTGTACTCAATGTGGGAAGAGTTGTACTCTAAGGGGCCTGATGTCACACCAGAGAACACACACAGGAAAGAAATCGTATAGCTGTGATGAATGTGGGAAGAGTTTTCCTCTGGTATTCAACCTAATATTACACCAGAGAAGACACACAGGAAATAAATCGTATAGCTGTGATGAATGTGGGAAGATTTTTACTTGTTCTAGCCGTCTTGTTGTACACCAGAGAACACACACCGGAAAGAAACCTTATAGCTGTAACCAATGTGGGAAGAGTTTTACTACATCAAGCTATCTAACTATACACCAGAGAACACACACAGGAGAGAATCCGTGCTGTGATCAATGTGGGAAGAGTTTTTCTACATCTAGCTATCTAACTATACACCAGAGAATACACACAGGAGATAAACCTTATAGCTGTGCTCAATGTGGGAAGAGTTTTACCATGTCTAGCAGTCGGACTAGACACCAAAGAACACACACAGGAGAGACTCCTTAGAGCTGTACTCAATGTGGGAAGAGTTTTACTACATCTAGCTATCTAACTATACACCAGAGAACACACACAGGAGAGAAATCTTATAGCTTTACTCAATGTGGGAAGAGTTTTACTTGGCTAAACAACCTAGTATCACACCAGAGAACACACACAGGAGAGAAACCTCATAGCTGTAATCAATGTGGGACGAGATACTCTGATAAAAGATCTCTGATTAATCATCAGAAAATACATGTAGTTTCATGATATCAATAAAATAATGTCACAATGTAGAATGTTGTAGGAATATTTTAATGATGTCACAATGTAGAAGCCTAATGTAGAACCCTAAATGTTTGTTCCCTGTTCTATTGATTTCAACATGATATGGATATTAGCCTCAGGGGGAAAATCCAGGCTCTGAATTGAATGAGTACTATTTATATGATTTAACAAAAAGTGACTAACAAGAAAAGAGTTGTGTTACACTTACGTTGGTGACCCACTTGAATCAAAATGCAACACTTCAAAATGTAGCGATCTATTTTCTACAAATTGTCCTCTAACCAGGGATGTACACATTACTCCCAGATTCCGTGTGGTTTTTGAGCTGTTAGTTTTAACATGACGTGCAACCTCATCTCCCTCCTCTCGGCACAATTGATTTCAACATGATATCGAAGAGTGATGACAAATAAGTGTTGCATTCCTTTGTTTAGCAACCCCTAAATTTAAATGCATCACTCCAACATGTAGCTGACTGTCTTCTGCAGGTTGTCCTCTAACCAGTGAGGTAAAATATATCTCCCATTTCCATGTGTTTTTTTAGTTGTTAGTTTCAACAGCAGGTACAACCTGATTTCCCCCCTAATCGATATCAGTGATTTATTGCTACTTGTTCAAACAACAGCATTTTTGGTGCTTGTGCAGTTTATAAGGAGCTTGTTTAAATAAATACAAGTAATATGATTATTGTGGCAGATGTTTGTGTATATAGCACATTTTATGTTTAGTTTTTCAATATATCTCAAACTGTTTCTGTATATTGCTTATTGATTTGGACACATTAAAACTGTGTTTTGACATTGGGGGTATCCCACCTAGCAAAGTGTCTTTGAAAAGACGTTGAAAATAAGACTATGCAACCATGCTATGCCCGTCGTCCAATATTCATTCGGTTGTAGTTAAATTACTAGAAAACAATTGAATTTCAACGTACTTTCAGTAGCCTAGTGGTTAGAGCGTTGGGCCAGTAACCAAAAGATTGCTGGATCGAATCCCCGAGCTGACATGTCGTTCTGACCCTAAACAAGGCAGTTAACCCACTGTTCCTACGGCGTCATTGAAAATAAGAATTTGTTCTTAACTGACTTGACTAAATAAAAAGTGGACTAGAGTTCTTGAAGCTAGTGAGTTTATCGATTCTATAAAGAAAAATTTGAAAGAATTAATACTATTGTATATTATTATTTAGAAATGTGTTTTTTCTTGTTTTTAATTGTTGACAGCCAGTAGACACTATGTTTATATTGTAGAAGCATTGTAGTTGATTATGTGAAATGGAAGTTGTTTTCTGTTGGTGATGAGCAAACTTGTCCATCAAAAATATAGGATATATTTGCTGTCTTGAAGGGGAAGGTTTTATAGGCTTTGGTTTTTCCATTTATGTTTTGAGGTTGGACTTTAGCACGTATAGGTCGTTAGCACGTATAGCTGTGGAGAGTCAACACCTTTAGTTGCTCCACCTTTTTGGTTTGCTTCCTGTCTACGTTTGGTGTGGGTTTTTCTTTTGTTTGCCTCTTCTTGGGCAGATTTAGTGGGTCTCGTGGTTGGTGTCATTTAGGTCCCAGTTGTTGTTACTAGTCAACTTTCAGTGGACACTGAGAGAAAAACTGCAACATTATGTTATAATACTTTTATTGCATCAAATGGTTGTTTTATGCAACAGAATAGAGGGTTCTTAGAACTATTGTGTCTGTGTGTTCTACTGAGGACGGGCCTCTGGGAGAAAACACTGACAGGACATTTACAATGTCTTTTGGGTGAGATAACCTAAAGAGACCACATTCCAGAGCATGAGTTAATGTTTCTGTTCTATATGGTACCAGGGAGAGATGACCCCAGGGCCAGACCCTGGTCTCTACACAAAGAGTACTGTTTTTACAGCAGATACTGTCTGCTGGGAAGTATAAGTATATTTCATACAAATCTTAACCTTGTGACCCGTTCTATACATCTGCTGTTGGTCATGTAGGTTGAAAGGGGTGTATCTTGGCTGTAAAAGACGTTTGTACTTTTGTATCGTGGCTCTCAACGAATCATCTGGGGGTGATTTGTTGACCAGCCATCATTATCGTAGAGCACTCAATTGATTTGCGTTGTGTTGACCTGCTCCCTTATTAATAAGTGAATAAATATTTAGATTTAACTCTGACTTGTGTGATAAGTTTGTCTCATTTGATATTAAAGAAATAAACCACATTTGGCTATGGGGATATTAATCTTCACTTGGTGACCGCTCCTGACGACCTGGGTAAATGTTGCACCAGGGATCCCTCAAACTTGGGATCTCAGGGAGACCACACTTTGGGAATGGAGCAGATGGACCCACCTTTGATCTGAGAGGCAGCGAGTCGAGTGGATACCAAATCTCAAACCTAGTTTAAAAAAAAGAGGTCAGCGAAACATGCAAAATGTAGTTTTTAGAAAAGCCTCGTAGTGTGTATTCCTGTGTGAGGGGGGCACCCTGGAGGTGTAAACAGGGCCCAGTCAGGAGGCTCTGAGTGTGTATTCCTGTGTGGAGGTGTAAACAGGGCCCAGTCAGGAGGCTCTGAGTGTGTATTCCTGTATTTTCCCAGTATGGGAGGAGTTGCTAGATTTATTGAATAAACCTTTTTCCATAAAGTTAGAGTGAACCAAGGTGGCTGACTAACTGTAGATGTTGAAAAAGCATCCCGTCCACTAGATTATACGTCACAGTGGCAGGATCACCTGAAAGACGCACATCGCCATCTGCTGACTGGAGTTGGTATCGCAGTTGAGAAAATACTTTCAGACAAAAAGCTAAAAAGCGACTGCCTCTAAAAACCAACGGCTCCCTTTGAAAACGGGCTATGTGGCATCAGAAACATTTATTATAGTGTAAAAATGTACTACAAAGTGCAGCTAAATAGAATAACTTTGGTCATACCCAGTCAGCACGTGACATCCAAGGACGTCGAATTATGGGCCATATCAGGTCTGTCTGTTGTGGCCGCTATTTCGCCCCAAAATAGTAATCACAAATTTGGCTGTGTGTAACTATGTAAATGTCTCTCGGACAAGGTGAGTTTTATCAATATACACTCTAAAAAGTAAAGGTTCTTGGAGTATTCTTTAGGGGTTCTTCAAATTGAAACTGGGGGGAACACCTAAAAGTTATTTGAAGAACCTTTTGTGGGAACCCCTATAAGTTCTTTGAAGAACCACATCATGGTTCCTCAAAGAACCTTTTGGGGTTCCTTTTTTTAACTCGCTGTCCACCCTCCCTCCATTATAAAAACATATTTTAATAATAACAATATTGACCATATTGATTTAAATAATTCATTGTTTATTTAGTGGCACCACAAATGTGAATTCATATTTACAATACAATTTACCAAACAAAACACATTACAAAATTGCAACATTTCTGCAGACTTGTCAGACCATAATAAATAATACATTTACTTTGTATAGTGCTTTTCATGACATTTAAAAAATATATAAATAATGATGTACAATAAAAACAACATACATTAAAAATGAATCATAGGTAAACTAACAATATTGTAGACTTGATGCTAAATACAGAATTTTCAGCTTTAGTGTGTATATCATATTCACTTAGTTATGTTTGGAAGTTTGCCATCTTTATGACCGGCCCTGGTAACTTCACCCCGACTTCTCTTCTCCCCAGAACACAGTAACTTAAGAACATAAGTGTTTTTCTGACATTTTTGGGAAAATTAAGGGAAAATAAAAAATACAGCCCTAGCAGAGCCCCAAGTCCCATGGGGACGTCCTCGAGGGCGTGGATGTTCTCCCCATCAAAGGCCAGCGGGATTTCACTCTCATGGTGAAATGGATTTCCACCAATGTGCAGTAAAGGAGTGAAGAGCGGTGAAATCTGTGTCAACAAAAGTAAGAAAAGATTAATACACATACAATTAACAAAGAACATAACAAATGTTCAGCTGTAGTTTTATATCAGCATGCACACCTATGTTTATGAAGAAACAGATGATTGGAGCATAGGCATACCTTGTCACGGACATAAAGGCCACTCGGGTCCTCATTGAAGAGGTTGGGCAAGAGCAGAATCGCTGCTGTGGTCTCCAGTCCTAGTAAAGTAAAGCAATGATCTTACTACACTTTCTAATTTTATTACAAAATACATTAGAGAAAGGGAAGGAATAAGAGCAAATCCCTCTTCTGTATTGTCCTTCAGGGACTGTCAAAATAGCAGGATGATGTCCTCACCCCTGCCTCGCCTCTCTACCTCTGATAGTCCTTGAATTATCTTTTTGTCTATATCCATTCCATGGACTTGATTCATTTCTGAGAAGATCTGAACTGATCATTTGCACACATTTGTATGCTAATAGATGTCAGTTTGTATTGACTGCTATGTAGGTTAAATGTACACTTCAAATGCAGCTGTCCTACAACATATCTGTACCTTCTTCTTGATCCCAATTGCATTGTGTCCATGTTCTGTCCTATAAGAATTTCAAAGGAAGAGAAAATGTGTCAAAGAATAGTCTTACAAGCATTAAAACATATATATATATATTAGATAAATTGCTGCGTGGCAATACTGTGTTTGGATTCTGAAGGGCATTTATACAAAAGAGGTAGTCTAGACACTGTATTAATACCATTATGCATTTGAATCCCATCTCCAGCTACCATCTAAGATATTAATTTCCCTCCACAAGGGGACGCACATGTAACGTTTCCAAAATGGGATAGTATTGTCCATGGAACGTTTCCAAAACGGGATAGTATTGTACATGTAACGTTTCCAAAATGGGATAGTATTGTCTATGTAACGTTTCCAAAATGGGATAGTATTGTACATGTAACGTTTCCAAAATGGGATAGTATTGTACATGTAACGTTTCCAAAATGGGATAGTATTGTCCATGTAACGTTTCCAAAATGGGATAGTATTGTCCATGTAACGTTTCCAAAATGGGATAGTATTGTACATGTAACGTTTCCAAAATGGGATAGTATTGTCCATGTAACGTTTCCAAAATGGGATAGTATTGTCCATGTAACGTTTCCAAAATGGGATAGTATTTTACATGTAACGTTATGCCCCCTTGTGAGTTAATAGTATTGCATGCAGTAGCAGGCTATCTAAAGAGGAAGACCTCCATTGACGATTCAGTTCGTTGTAACATCTCGTCTGGACAGGTTACCGTCCTTAGTTAGTTAGTTAGTTAACGTTAGCTAGTTCATTATCACAAAAGTGAGAACTGCTCTAGATTGGAAACTTACGTTAATGAGTGTAAAGCCATGTTGGCTTTATGGAAACGATATACAATATATGGGAAAGAATATAGTTCAGGGAAATAATCCAAACCTAGTTGTGCCTAGTTAGGACATAACGTTAGCTAGCTAGATAGCTAGATAACTGTACAAACCCGACTTTCTAATATTTACTGTAATTAACTATAGTAACGTTATGGAAGATATTCACAGAAAACCATAATTGTCTTCATTATTCATTATTAGTTTGTTATATTATAATAATACATTATTTCAATACTTAAATATTCAGAGCCAAACATCAACCCAACTTAACCTTTTTAACTGTTGTCGCATCCAAACTTGTCACCATCGTTTTCAGTTGTAATTGCGAAGTTCCCGGAAGAAGTCCAGCAACAATGGAGGTTCCTCGATGAACCCACCTTCTAACAAGTTCTTTGAAGAACCTTTTGGGGCTGTTTTTCATTGACCAAGAATCCTACGGTTCTTAGGGGATCTGAGAACAACTCCAGTTGAACCCTTCATTTTTAGGGTTGTAGTCGGCTCTATTTACTCTCAGATTCAAAACATGATGATT
Organism: Salvelinus namaycush; assembly: GCF_016432855.1. Taxonomy (NCBI): domain Eukaryota; kingdom Metazoa; phylum Chordata; class Actinopteri; order Salmoniformes; family Salmonidae; genus Salvelinus; species Salvelinus namaycush. The sequence continues at coordinate 50,826 of NW_024057997.1, read as the reverse complement.
AGCATCAACGATCAAGTCAGCTGCTGCTGCTCCAATACAGTATGAGGTGAGACGGTGAACTGATGTTGAACTGGGCAGTCAGCTGCTGCTGCTCCAATACAGTATGAGGTGAGACGGTGAACTGATGTTGAACCGGGCAGTCAGCTGCTGCTGCTCCAATACAGTATGAACACACAACACTATGTGTGGAGAACAAAAGGCACAGCACACCAACATCAAAACCTCGTCCCAACTGTAAAGTCTGGTGGAGGGAGCATCATGGTTTGGGGCTGCTTTGCTGCCTCAGGGTCTGGACAGCTTGCTGTCATCGACGGAAAAATGAATTCCCAAGTATATCAAGACATTTTGCAGGAGAATGTTAGGCTGTCTGTCCGCCAGTTGAAGAGAATGTACGGCTGTCTGTCCGCCAATTGAAGCTCAACAGAAGTTGGGTGATGCAACAGGACAACGACTCAAAACACAGAAGTAAATCAACAACAGAATGGATCTAGTTTATCATTGTTGGTGTGGTTACAGACCCACACAAACATACACATAAACTTCTCAACCTTAAAGAGATCCTTCAACACATTAGAAGTCGTATAAAGTTAAAGAGGTTAACATAGATTTTTCCCTCACAACACAGAGATAAATCAGACCCAGCCTGAACTGTAATGTAGTAGGGAGTTGTAGTTTCTCTAGAGATAAATCAGATCCAGCCTGAACTGTGTGATGAAGTAGAGTTGTAGTTTCCAACAGGCCAATATTCAACATAATTTAGCGCATAAAACATAATTAACTACAATGACCATAATCCATTGCGTGCCTCCTTGTCTTGTCTGTGTTTCTTTTACACCTGCTATGTAAAAGAGACAGACGAATGTGCAATGGTCAATGCTATCTGTGCTCCTTGGGACATCTCTACCCTAACCCCTGACCTTAACCCTTTTAAATGTCAAATTCAATGGGCTAGGGACGTCCCAAGGATGTATCTCTACCTGAAATTGAAAATACACTATCTAAGTGATAGATAGTTGGTATTCAGCAGTCATTAAGCCTTATTTCCTTTAATGAACGACTAAAATAGTGATTTTGTCAGACAGCATAGACAGCAGCTCTACACTTTATTGACTGACTGATCCATTCATCCTTCCATCCCTCCTCAGCCTTCCTCTCCTCTGAAGACCCAGTAGGGTGGAGCTCAGTCAGAGAGCTGTTGAGGGACTGGTTAGGAAGAACACTTCTACAGCCAGAGAGGTGAGAGGTCACACATGGTTTAGATGGTAAATATTTATGTCCCCTTAGCAGTTCATCGTGTAAGCAAAAGGTAATATGTTCCATCATCCATGTTTATTTACATTGTAAATAAATTGTTCACTGATATTGGTGTAATTTCTCACCCCTTTTGGCTGTATGAAAGTTAATTTCTCCTCAGACACACACATTTGTTTTTTGATATTATGGTCATTTGTCAAATGTACTTGTTTTGCAATATTTTCAAATCAAATCAAGCTTTATTTATACAGCACGTCAGACATGGATGCAACACAATGGTTTCACAGGAAAAAACTGAAAATTAAACTGAAAATTAAACAGATATATTTAGTACATGTAACAGTATAACTTTAGTCCGTCCCCTCGCCCCGAGTGCGAACCATGGACCCTCTGCACACATCAACAACAGTCACCCATGAAGCATCATTACCCATCGCTCCACAAAAGCCACGGCCCTTGCAGAGCAAGGGGAACCACTACTTCAAGGTCTCAAAGCGAGTGACATCACCAATTGAAACGCTAACTAGCTAGCCATTTCACATCGGTAACATACACAAACATAAGAGGACAAAAAACAGAAGAAAAACAACTGAAAGACTAATGAGCAAGAAAGAAAGGAAATGCCATTGATTAAAATATTAACAATATGATGCTATATCCACCCAACCCAAAATATAAGCTTGTTTTTTTAGAACTAACAGAGTCACTGACAACAACTAAACAGGTGGGGTTTTAGGAGGGGTTCTGAAAGACACTATGGGGGTGTCCACTAGAAGTTGACTAGTAACAACAACTGGGACCTAAAAGACACCCACCATGAGACCCACTAAATCTGCCCAAGAAGAGGCAAATAAAAGAAAAACCCACAACTAACTTAAAGACAGGAAGCAAACCAAAAAGGTGGAGCAACTAAAGGTGTTGACTCTCCACATCTATCAAGACAACTGGAGCACTGGGCCAGACACTCTTAAATAGAACCTGGACCAGCTCAGGTGAAACACCTTCCCACTAACGAGATGGACAAGCCAGCACAGGTGTAACACATACTGACTAACGAGGTGACACCAATCAGTACTCCCAAGACACATTTCAGTTGAATGCATTCAGTTGTACAATCAATCAATCAAATGTATTTATAAAGCCCTTCTTACATCAGCTGATGTCACAGAGTGCTGTACAGAAACCCAGCCTAAAACCCCAAACAGCAAGCCATGCAGGTGTAGAAGCACGGTGGCTAGGAAAAACTCCCCAGAAAGACAAGAACCTAGGAAGAAACCTAGAGAGGAATCAGGCTCTGAGGGGTGGCCAGTCCTCTTCCGGCTGTGCCGGGTGGAGATTATAACAGAACATGGCCAAGATGTTCAAATGTTCATAGATGACCAGCAGGGTCAAATAATAATAATCACAGTGGTTGTCGAAGGTGCAACAGATCTGCACCTCAGGAGTAAATGTCAGTTAGCTTTTCATAGCCAATCATTCAGAGTATCTCCACAACTTCCATTTCACATAATCATCTACAATGCTTCACCTTCTACAATATAAACATGGTGTCTACTGGCTGTCAACATTTAAAAACAAGAAAAAACACATATTTCTAAATAATAATATACAATCGTATTGATTTTTTCTACTTTTTCTTTCTATAGAATCCTAAAACTCACTAGCTTCTAGAACTCTCGTCTTCCTAAAACTCACTAGCTTCTAGAACTCTCGTCTTCCTAAAACCCACTAGCTTCTAGAACTCTCGTCTTCCTAAAACCCACTAGCTTCTAGAACTGTCGTCTTCCTAAAACTCATTAGCTTCTAGAACTCTCGTCTTCCTAAAACTCACTAGCTTCTAGAACTCTCGTCTCCCTAGAACTCAATAGCTTCTAGAACTCTCGTCTTCCTAAAACTCACCAGCTTCTAGAACTCTCGTCCCCTTGGAACGAGCCCAAACAAAACTCAAATCAAATAGTATTAGTCACATGCGCCGGATACAACACTGGAACTCTTACTTACGAGCCCCCAACAGTGCAGTTTAAAAAAAATACAGAAAAGAATAAGATAAAACTAATCTCCAACACGGGAAAAACATGTCAAAATAAATTGTGATCATGGTAACTCACTGGCTAAATGCAAAACACAAATCTATTTGACTGCCAACCCTTGAGACAATCAGCAACCAAGTTGTCCTTACCACAGACATGTCTGATTTCAAGAGGAAACTCCTGCGATATCCGTAGTAACTTTCCACCTCACTGCGGAGCTTCTCTCTCTTTTCAGGGTTCACTAGATAGGCATGTTGTTGGATATAAAAGCAGGGTAACAATGTCAATATAATTGTACCCAAAAATGTCAAGTTGGTTGCATGAATAACTATGATTACTAAATGTTACATAATTGTAAATATGAAATATCAAAACCAAATGTACACACCCCTTTGTTAATATGTTTTGGCAATAATTAACTTAATGGTGAGGCATGGAATAATAAAACATGTATATTTTGTCAGGCTGAATGTTTGAATATATGAGGTGATTTGAGTCATGCTTCTTCAGTAGTGGAATAAAGACAATTAGCACTTGAATGTTGTCAAGAAATACTGGAGTGATGTGAGATTGTTAATAAAATTGATTATAGACTAATTTATATTATTATTATAATATTTTTTTTCATTGAAAAAACAACCCGAAAAAACATATTTTCGACTTTCACTTTCAACCGAACATATATTCAACGTCTCTTGAATGACATTTTGCTAAATGGGAATAGTGCAATATCAAAACACAGTTTTAACGTGTCCAAATCAATAACCAATATGCAGAAACAGTTTGGGATATATTGAAAACCTAAACATTTTGGAGTGTTTCATTGTGATTCCAGTGGGTCACCAACGTGGTAAACAGCTAGCTACATTGTGATTCCAGTGGGTCACCAACGTGGTAAACAGCTAGCTACATTGTGATTCCAGTGGGTCACCAACGTGGTAAACAGCTAGCTACATTGTGATTCAAGTGGGTCACCAACGTGGTAAACAGCTAGCTACATTGTGATTCCAGTGGGTCACCAACGTGGTAAACAGCTAGCTACATTGTGATTCCAGTGGGTCACCAACGTGGTAAACAGCTAGCTACATTGTGATTCCAGTGGGTCACCAACATGGTAAGTGTAACACAACTCTTTTTTGTTAGTCACTTTTTGTTCAATCACATAAATAGTAACTCTTTCAATTCAGAGCCTGGGTTTTTTCCCTGAGGGTAAAATCAATTGAACAGGGGGCAAACATTTAGGGTTCTACATTGACATTCATTAAAATACTCCTACTACAATGTTAAAATAATCTGACAATCAGCAACCAACTCCTGCAATATCCGTAGTAACTTTCCACCTCTGCGGAGCTTCTCTCTCTTTTCAGGGTTCACTCGATAGTCATGTTGGATCGGGCCCAGTCCCCAATGTCATGCATTTGGGTTAGCACATCTGAGAATGAACCCTGATATTCTAAAAGTAATATAATTATACCCAAAAACGGTCAGCTGGTTGCATAAATAATTATGAATACTAAATGTTACATAAATTGTAAATATGAAAATCAAAACCAAATGTACACCCTTTTGTTAATATGTATTGGCAATACTTCACTTAATGGTGAGGCATGGAATAATAAAACGTATCTTTTGTCAGGCTGAATGTTTGAAATATGAGGTGATTTGAGTCATGCTTCTTCAGTAGTGGAATAAAGACAATTAGCATTTGAATGTTGTCAAGAAATACTGGAGTGATGTCAGATTGTTAATAAAATTGATTATAGACCAATTTATTATACTGCTTTCATGTGTGTATATACACAAACATCTGCAACAATTATCATATTACATGTATTTTTTTAAACAAGCAGCTTTTTCAACTTGTAGAAAACAGCTAGCTACATTTTGAAGTGCTGCATTTTGATTAAAGTGGGTCACCAACGCAGTAAGTGTAACACAGCTCTTTTTTTTGTTAGTCACTTCTTGTTAAATAATACTCTTTCAATTCAGAGCCTGGATTTTCCCCTGAGGCTAATATCCATATCATGATGCAATCAATTGAACAGGGCAAACGATAAGGTAGAACATCATTAAAATACTCCTACTACAATGTTAAAACATTCTACATTGTGACATCATTAAAATACTCCTTCTACAACGTTAAAACATTCTACATTGTGACATTATTTCATTGATATCATGAAACAACTCCTTCATGTATGTATTTTCTGATGTTTGATCAGAGACATTTTACTAGAGTATCTCTTCCCACATTGATCACAGCTATGAGATTTCTCTCCTGTGTGTGTTCTCTGGTGTACAGTCAGAGAGCCAGATGTAGGAAAACTCTTCCCACATTGATCACAACTATAGAGTTTCTCTCCTGTGTGTATTCTCTGGTGCACTGTCAGGTGGCTAGATTGCCCAAAACTCTTCCCACATTGACCACAGCTATAAGATTTCTCTCCTGTGTGTATTCTCTGGTGTATTTTAAGTTTTACTGAAGAGTTTAATCTTTTCCCACAGTCAGAGCAGCAGTTAGATTTCTTCCCTGTTGGTCTCTGCTGGTGTTTCTTATGTTCTGATGCGGAGAGACTCTTCTCTGCCTCTTCAGCATCATGATGTTGTTGAGGCTCCACAGAGGACCCACGATTGTCCCGTCTCTCACCTGTGTGAATGACAAAGTCAGACAGATGGTTAACTTCTTCGGGGTAGGGGGCAGCATTTTCACTTTTGGATAAATAGCATGCCCAAATTCAACTGCCTGCTACTCATCCCCAAAATATAAGATATGCATATTATTGGTAGATTTGGATAGAAAACACTCTGAAGTTTCTAAAACTGTTTGAATCATGTCTGTGAGTATAACATAACTTATGTAGCAGGCAAAACCCCGAGGTCACTGTCTTTTCAATGGGTTTTCATTGGGAAAATTTCTACGGAACTTGTTTGCAGTTCCTACCGCTTCCACTGGATGTCACCAGTCCTTAGAAATTGGTTGAGGTTTTTCCTTTGTGTAATGAAGAAGTACGGCCATCTTAAATGAGAGTCACTTGAAGTAAATTGTTTGAGAGAGGCACATTACGAGAAAAGTTGCGCCAGTTTGTTTTCTTTTTGTATTGAACACAGATCATCCCGTCTTCAATTTGATCGTTTATTAACGTTTAAAAATACCTAACGTTGTATTACAAAAGTAGTTTGAAATGTTTTGGTAAAGTTTAAAGGTAACTTTTGAGATATTTTGTAGTGACATTGCACAAGTTGGAACCGGTGTTTTTCTGGATGAAACGCGCCAAATAATTGGACATTTTGGATATATATCGACGGAATTAATCAAACAAAAGGACCATTTGTGATGTTTATGGGACATATTGGAGTGCCAACAAAAGAAGTCCGTCAAAGGTAAGGCATGAATTATATTTTTATTTCTGCGTTTTGTGTCGTGCTTGCAGTGTTGAAATATGCTACTCTCTTTGTTTACTGTTGTGCTATCATCAGATAATAGCATCTTAGGCTTTCGCCGAAAAGCCTTTTTGAAATCTGAAATGTTGGCTGGATTCACAACGAGTGTAGCTTTAATTTGGTATCTTACATGTGTGATTTACTGAAAGTTTGATTTTTATATAATTTTATTTGAATTTGGCGCTCTGCATTTTCCCTGGCTATTGGCCAGAGAGGTTAAAGGCCTACAACAGCAGAAATCCACTGTTTATTTGAGGTAAAGGGTGATGCCCAGAGCATACCCATGAAGTTGTACAACAACTGACGTCTGTTAAATTTGACAATTAAGACAGTCATGTTAGCAACAAGTCATATTTTGTCTTGTTTCCACATTAGTGGTAACTAGAAATAAGTTATTCAAGTTGTTGAAATCCTAAGCAGTGTGCCAGACAACTATTGGTCTCCAATGTAGGCCCTTTTCTGTGTTTGCTAAAATTGCTCCACGAGGTCAATGCGCACACAATTTGATTGCAGAAACTCCACCCTGCTAATGAGGATGTAGTATATCTGCCTGGAGCAAAAAATGGTGAGCGACGATTTGAATTTTTCACAATGTATTCTGAATATTACAGAGCAAGATCAGGAGTGCTACTCAAGGAAACTCACATTAAGCTCTGTGTCTAGTCACTAATTCACCACCATGGGGGAAAACTCAGGGGAGTTCTCATAGGCTGACAGCAAAAATAGCCTCCATTTACAGGTTGCTTATGAGTGCATTTCACACTACTTTTGGATTATAATTGTCAGGCTCGTTTGAATCTCCTGCTTAATATGTTTGTGTTATTGTCGCAAATCAACTGCTTTATATTTTAAAAACACTTCAACCAGTAAAATGCTCTTTGGCTAGCTTTTCTATTAGCCTGACAATGAGGGTTTGTACCCTAAGTGTTGAACAAACACTAACATAGTAGAGGTCGACCGATTATGATTTTTCCACGCCGATACCGATTATTGGAGTACCAAAAAAGCTGATAAAAATCGGACGATTTTATATATATATTTGTAATAATGACAATTACAACAATACTGAATGAACACTTATTTTAACTTAATATAATACATCAATAAAATCAATTTAGTCTCAAATAAATAATGAAACATGTTCCATTTGTTTTAAATCATGCAAAAACAAAGTGTTGGAGAAGAAAGTAAAAGTGCAATATGAGCCATGTAAAAAAGCTAACGTTTAAGTTCCTTGCTCAGAACATGAGAACATATGAAAGCTGGTGGTTCCTTTTAACATGAGTCTTCAATATTCCCAGGTAAGAAGTTTTAGGTTGTAGTTATTATTGAAATTATAGAACTATTTCCCTCTATACCATTTGTATTTCATATACCTTTGACTATTGGATGTTCTTATAGGCACTTTGGTATTGCCAGCCTAATCTTGGGAGTTGATAGGCTTGAAGTCATAAACAGAGCTGTGCTTCAAGCATTGCGAAGAGCTGCTGGCAAACGCAGGAAAGTGCTGCTTGAATGAATGTTTGAATGAATGCTTACGAGCCTGCTGCTGCCTACCACCACTCAGTCACCGCTCAGTCAGACTGCTCTATTGAATATCAAATCATAGACTTAATTATAATAAACACAGAAATACGAGCCTTAGGTCATATTCAAGTCAATATCGCTCTTCACCGACCCAGGAAGGGGCGGGGCCAAACAGGTGTTGTACCTCGTATCCCTCCTTCAGGGAACAGTAATTATAGTCATAAAGTTATGCTCCCTTTCAGTCGGTCAACTTGAGGTACAACATACTATGGGGAAATCCAATCATTCCCCAGCCGACCCAAACGGATACTAAATGAAACGGCCCCTGGCAGATCACCCAGACCTGACCCCGCAAGATGCGTCAGTTTTGTAAATTTATTCATTGTCTTTTGTTTGAAACACTCCTGTCAATGTTGAGTAAGGACGCACACCTGATTACACATATAGAAGTAGGGCTAGTCTACCTGGTTACACATATAGAAGTAGGACTAGTCTACCTGGTTACACATATAGAAGTAGGACTAGTCTACCTGTCCTGAGTGCAAATGTAGGCCTATAAATGTGCCCATTTGGGGATGTCTGATAGTATTTCTGATTGTCTTAACGCACCACCACTAATAAGTTGTGGAGCTTCTCAAAGCACATTGTTTTTTCACCTCAAACAGCAAGTAAACAAAGTCTAATCAAAATCAATTGCAAATGAGAATAACTCCTCAAAGTATTTGAAAAATATTTCCAGCTCTCGCCCTTTTGATAACCACTCGGCACAAAAGGGAACATTTTGATTACTTCTTATCCCTTTCACAAATAGCCTACAGCTGTGTCGGTCGAGAACTCAAAGACACGGGAAACTGAGGGCCCAGAATATTTTATACAATGTTTCAAGTTCGTTTTAGACAGGCCATGCGATTTATAGGACATTTATTTGCAATATTTTTATTTGTTGGCTTTATGTAGGCTAGTTTTTACATAGTTGGCAATGGCAATAAAAGTTAGATTTGTATAATTTTCATTTAGATAGAATGTAGATTAATCACAGACAATGATTTTGAGATACTATTATAAATTAAATGAAACTGTTCCAGTAAAATGAACATATGAAAATCATAACTGTCACCAGATCAGTAGAAATGGTAAGATACATTTGCACTCCAAATGTAGGTTGCCGGCTGCTTGTGTAGCCGATTACCAGCAAAGTCAGAATTTATGAAGGCCAGCAGGAGGAGGTGGATCGGGAAGAGTTTATTCTCTTCTGGTTAGGCGTTATTTATGTAATGGCATGAAAATAAATTGGGTGAATATTATACAATGACTTATCAACAGCTCTAACAATTTGAACCCGACAGGAAATCTACACTGGAAATTCTAGAATATACTATATAGCCTAGAAACCTGTTAAACTATCATTATGACATCATGGATGAATTCTAGAATATACTATATATCCTAGAAACCTGGTTAAACTATCATTATGACATCATGGATGAATTCTGGAATATACTATATAGCCTAGAAACCTGGTTAAACTATCTTTATGACATCATGGATGAATTCTAGAATATACTATATATCCTAGAAACCTGGTTAAACTATCATTATAACATCATGGATGAATTCTAGAATATACTATATAGCCTAGAAACCTGGTTAAACTATCATTATGACCTCATGGATGAATTCTAGAATATACTATATATCCTAGAAACCTGGTTAAACTATCATTATGACCTCATGGATAGCCAGTCCTTGTATTCATACTGTCGTGAATTCAGGGGGTAGCCCTGAGCTGAACTCAAACCTGGGTCCAGCGACTGTCAAGCCAACACATTATAACTGTTCCGCCAAGATGTCTGAACTTCTTGATGAGGTCGCTAGGTTTTGTGTTAAGGTTGCTACAATAGCTTTCTCTATGAATTTGAGAGTGGTTACACTTCTCCTTCCCCCATCCCTCAGCTGTTTACCAAACCAAGTCTCTGGGCAGCCATTTTGTTGCTGTTTAAAAAACCCACACAACCCAGCAATCTGCAGTTCAAACAATAACAAATCTGTCATTCCACCACTGTTTTGGTAATAAGATGATTATGGGGTTGGAGAAATGTAACTAGAGACAGACAGACCTATGGATGCAAGGACTGACCATCCATAATATCAACATTATAGTTTTAACCATGTTGAGGCTATACAGTGTTGATTTACATTGTTTCTAAACATTGGAGTAAAAAAAGCTTATTCTGGGTTCTGATGAGGTACAACAGTTGAACTAAGCTCATGAGGCATGTGTTATATTCTTCAAGAATCAATGTCTATAAATAAATAATTTAAAAGTCAAAATATGGATGTAGCAATTGCAGATTTCCCCTTTAACACCAAACATCAGTTCAACAACTGCAGAGTTTGTGCCTCTGTATTTAAGACAGTACTTACTAGTGTTAATCAGGGCTCGTTTTCCCAAAACCACCGTATGGCTAAATTCATCGTTAGAACCATTAGAAGCCTTAAGATGCATTTGGGAAACCGGGCCCAGAAATCCAGTTTCCTCCTCTAATTCCTCCTCCATTTTGGATGTGACAGTCATCTCCTCCTCCTCCACTTTCACTCCAAAAACTGCATCCTCCTCTTTCTCCTCTTCTTTTACTGTAACATCCTCCTCCTCTTTCACTCTGAACGCGTCTTCCTCTTCTTTCTCTGTAATGTCTTTCTCTTCTTCTTTCACGGTAACAGCCTCACCCTCTACTTGTTTTTGTATTGTAACAGCCTCCTCTTCGTCCTCCTCTTTCACGAAAGCTTCTTTCTCCGTCCAGCAGACCGTCTCTTCTTTAGCAGGAGGAGAGTAGCTTAGTGAACTCATGGTCGGGGATAATAGCTAGTTAGCATTAGCGACTAGACGAGTGCTAACTTAACCAGCCAGCTAGTTGACTTACAACGTAAATATTACATGAAATGCAGTAGCTAGTTGTTTCCACATAAGTATGTTTAAATCATAGTGGCAAATAAACCATGAAATTGTCTAAAGAGCTTGAATGTTCCGACTTTGTTGGCTAGCGAGCTACCGAGGTGGCTGCAGTTGTTGAAGAAGCGTTCCGTCCACTAGATTATACGTCACAGTAGAAACATCGCCTGAAAGACACATATCGCCATCTGCTGTCTGGAGGGAGGAAACGCAGTTGAGGAGGGAAAACTTTTTTTATTCTTCATTGAATTATAATATTATAAAGAAGTTTAGGGAAACGTTTTTTTTTCTCTCCATTAAATAAGAATATTATATCAACACGTACAAAGAGCAACAAGTGTTGTTTTATTAGTTCAGATATTTTATGAGATTTTAAAACAAACTCCACATCAACTCCACATCTGTATTTCTGATTCAGTCAAATAACTAGATATCAAAATAAGCACCTAGTTATTGATACCCTTGATAAAGATGAGCAAAAATGTATGAATAAAATAAATAATTAAACTTTACCCACTACTAGGATATTTTAGCCCAAAACCTGGTTACCTCTCTGCTAGGAGGCTAAAATTTGGCCATAAGTGGATCTTACAGCAAGACACATCATCCATGAAGAAATGGTTAAGTTAGGTAGTAAATCTACATTTTCAATGGCCATCAATAAATCAAGGATCTGGAGAGATTCTGTATCGAGGAATGGTCTAAGATCCCACCCAATGTGTCCTCTAATCTCATAAAGCATTTCAGTGTCGTTATCCTCTCAAGGGGAAGGTGCTGGAGTATTGAAAACATGGGTAGCAATAATTCAGACCCCCTACCTTTTGAGAATACATGTTAAACTAAATCTCTTCCTATGAGCAATTGTATTAGTAATACAATTTCTCCAATACTATAATAATTATAATAATTTCCCTTTATTTTTGGTGTAGCAATACACCAAAACATGGTGTATTTGAGGGTGCAGTGAGATACCCCAGAGTTGGACGATATTTTTCTCATAAATCATCTTAAATATTATACTTAATTAAACCTGGAAATCAACCAATCCTCTGTTGTTAATTCAATAGAAAGGTCAAATGCTTTATTATCTAAAAGTTGAAAGTGAGTGGGCAACGGAGAGAAAAAAAATGGTGCTGATGAATGCGCTGGCTGTGTTCCAGTGGGTCTGGACAGGTGTGATGTAGTTAATGGAGATGGGGGTGTGTTCTAGTGGGTCTGGGCAGGTGTGATGTAGTTAATGGAGATGGGTTGTGTTCTAGTGGGTCTGGGCAGGTGTGATGTAGTTAATGGAGATGGAGGTGTGTTCTAGTGGGTCTGGGCAGGTGTGATGTAGTTAATGGAGATGGAGGTGTGTTCTAGTGGGTCTGGGCAGGTGTGATGTAGTTAATGGAGATGGAGGTGTGTTCTAGTGGGTCTGGGCAGGTGTGATGTAGTTAATGTTTGGATGATGTTGTAATTTGTATGTGTATGTTTATAAAATATCAAATGAAATATATGTTTTAAGTCCCAATGCAAAGTTACACCTTATTACATTAAACCAATCAGAATTCAAAAGAATGCCAAAGTCAGGTGTGAAGTAATATGGAGGACCAGCCTATTACCTATGATGTAAAATACAACAGAAATAACTTCAAATGTACAACTTCAAATTAAACCAATCGTTGCACTCGTGACTTGAGTGATTGAAGTAAACCAAAGTTTTGTGAATACATAACACCATCTAACCAAATATCAAAGAATGTTAGCTATATGCAGTTATCTTAGCCAGCTAACGTTAACCATATGCAGTTATCTTAGCCAGCCCGCTAACATTAGCTATTTAGTCAACTAGCTATGGTCACTACATCACACCTGCCCAGAACCACTAGAACATCTCCATCTCACGCATCAGCACCATTTGTTTTCTCTCCGTCACTTTCAACTTTTAGATAATAAAGCATTTGACCTTTCTATTGAATTAACAACAGAGGATTGGTTGATTTCCAGGTTTTAATTAAGTATAATATTTAAGATGATTTATGAGAAAAGTATCGTCCAACTCTGGGGTAGCTCACTGCACCCTCAAATGCCATGTTTTGAAATATACAGACAGACAGATTAAAAGTAATTTTACATTGTATAACTGTACTTCTGACTGCCAACTTTCTAACTCCGCCCATAACTTTATGACATCATAACATTCCCAGAAGGATTATTGAGTCATTGTTAGTTTTACACTGAAGACATGACTCTGCCGTTGTGCTGTAGAATTTGTGAATTATGTCTCTTGTATAATAAGGGACTATCATTTGTCCCAACATCACAGGCCACAGACTTTGATGCAGTCAAAGACTTCCAAAAGTGTTTCCGCAGTTTAAGATCAACTGAGTTTTATTAATGGTGTTTCTCCTTGTGCACCTGCCAATGTAAATCCTTTGAACGAGACAAGTTACCAGACAGGACATATTGCTAATGTTCTTCCCATTGATAACCTGAATGACAATTAACTTGTGTGCGGTGGTGGTGACGACGTCCTATTCGATGACGTCGTCCATCGGGATTCCCCCAAAAAAGAAGACGCTCTGGATTGATCACTGGAGTCAGATGTGAAGGAGGAGGTTGATCATCAGGAGTCAGATGTGAAGGAGGAGGTTGATCATCAGGAGTCAGATGTGAAGGAGGAAGTTGATCATCAGGAGTCAGATGTGAAGGAGGAGGTTCATCATCAGGAGTCAGATGTGAAGAAGGAGGTTGATCATCAGGAGTCAGATGTGAAGGAGGAGGTTGATCATCAGGAGTCAGATGTGAAGGAGGAGGTTGATCATCAGGAGTCAGATGTGAAGGAGGAGGTTGATCATCAGGAGTCAGATGTGAAGGAGGAGGTTGATCATCAGTGAACCTCTAGGATGGTGGCTGGGCTGGCGTTTCCACTTCCAGCTTGGTCATATATTTTGATACATTGAATGTTGATATTGTGAATCTATGTTATATATTTGTACCTCCTGTTTCATGAAGTGATGTCACTAAGTACTGCCCCTATATATACAATGCATTCGGAAAGCATTCAGACACCTTCACTTTTCCCACATTTTGTTACGTTACAGCCTTATTCTAAAATTGATTCAATAATTTTTTTCCCTCATCAATCTACACAATACCCCATAATGACATCACAATACCCCATAATGACATCACAATACCCCATAATGACAAAGCAAAAACAGCTACATAAATGAAAAAAATAGATTTTCTTTAAAAAACAAGGACATTTCTAAGTGACCCCAAACTTTTGAATGGTAGTGTACATCTATTGTTACACCATATTGGAGCAGTATAGACCTAGTCTGTTCATTATATACATCTACATGATGTATTGTTACACCATGTAGGAGCAGTATAGACCTAGTCTGTTCATTATATACATCTACATGATGTATTGTTACACCATGTAGGAGCAGTATAGACCTAGTCTGTTCATTATATACATCTACATGATGTATTGTTACACCATGTAGGAGCAGTATAGACCTAGTCTGTTCATTATATACATCTACATGATGTATTGTTACACCATGTAGGAGCAGTATAGACCTAGTCTGTTCATTATATACATCTACATGATGTATTGTTACACCATGTAGGAGCAGTATAGACCTAGTCTGTTCATTATATACATCTACATGATGTATTGCTACACCATGTAGGAGCAGTATGGACCTACAGTAGCTAGCTGCTAATTTAGATGTAATATAACTTAATGAGACTGCCTTCAATGTGCTGTGGTAAACAATTTTTATTCGCACTAATCAATCAACACATTCCTGTCTTTGTATGTCTCAATATAATAGTATTATTTAATTAAATCCATTTAAAATAATATTTTTCTGAAAATAAAATATGATCCTCAACTGCGTTTCCCCTCCAGTCATATATATATACTGAAAAGATGTCTCTCCGCCCTAACAGGGGAGTCGATGTCCACAAAGCTTCACTGCGGGTTGTCTAGCTCCCGCCTATCCTTTCTTTGGATTGGTGGATTCATCTTATTATTGTAATCTATTGTTTATATTCTATGAGGGTTTTTGTCGTCAACCGCCTGTATTCAATGGAGAGAGATGCTAAGCTACTAGCATGAATATGCACCGCCTGTATTCAATGGAGAGAGATGCTAAGCTATTAGCATGAATATGCATAGCGATCTGGAGACAACTCCTATAGTGTTTTTATCAAAGTTGTCGGTATGTCACGTGTCCACATAACAACTTAAGCATTACGAAACTTCTGTTGGATCAAGTAAACCTCACGTAGCAAATAAGCCTTTCATTTTGTTGTTGACCAAATTCGACACTTTCCACATTGGGTTGATAATTGTTTCCACGTGGATACAACATACTGTAACCAACTGGCATGACCTAGAGAGTTACAACCTACTGTAACCAACTGGCATGACCTAGAGAGTTACAACCTACTGTAACCTACTGGCATGGACTAGAGAGTTACAACCTACTGTAGCCTACTGGCATGACCTAGAGAGATACAACCTACTGTAACCTACTGGCATGACCTAGAGAGATACAACCTACTGTAACCTACTGGCATGACCTAGAGAGATACAACCTACTGTAACCTACTGGCATGACCTAGAGAGATACAACCTACTGGCTTGACCTAGAGAGTTACAACCTACTGTAGCCTACTGGCATGACCTAGAGAGATACAACCTACTGTAGCCTACTGGCATGACCTAGAGAGATACAACCTACTGTAACCTACTGGCATGACCTAGAGAGATACAATCTACTGTAACCTACTGGCATGACCTAGAGAGATACAACCTACTGTAACCTACTGGCATGACCTAGAGAGTTACAACCTACTGTAACCTACTGGCAGGACCTAGAGAGATACAACCTACTGTAACCTACTGGCATGACCTAGAGAGATACAACCTACTGTAGCCTACTGGCATGACCTAGAGAGTTACAACCTACTGTAGCCTACTGGCATGACCTAGAGAGATACAACCTACTGTAACCTACTGGCATGACCTAGAGAGTTACAACCTACTGTAGCCTACTGGCATGACCTAGAGAGATACAATCTACTGTAACCTACTGGCATGACCTAGAGAGATACAACCTACTGTAACCTACTGGCATGACCTAGAGAGTTACAACCTACTGTAACCTACTGGCATGACCTAGAGAGATACAACCTACTGTAGCCTACTGGCATGACCTAGAGAGATACAATCTACTGTAACCTACTGGCATGACCTAGAGAGATACAACCTACTGTAGCCTACTGGCATGACCTAGAGAGATACAACCTACTGTAACCTACTGACCTAGAGAGTTACAACCTACTGTAGCCTACTGGCATGACCTAGAGAGATACAACCTACTGTAATCTACTGGCATGACCTAGAGAGTTACAACCTACTGTAGCCTACTGGCATGACCTAGAGAGATACAACCTACTGTAACCTACTGGCATGACCTAGAGAGATACAACCTACTGTAGCCTACTGGCATGACCTAGAGAGTTACAACCTACTGTAACCTACTGGCATGACCTAGAGAGATACAACCTACTGTAACCAACTGGCATGACCTAGAGAGATACAACCTACTGTAACCTACTGGCATGACCTAGAGAGATACAACCTACTGTAACCTACTGGCATGACCTAGAGAGTTACAACCTACTGTAACCTACTGGCATGACCTAGAGAGATACAACCTACTGTAGCCTACTGGCATGACCTAGAGAGTTACAACCTACTGTAACCTACTGGCTTGACCTAGAGAGTTACAACCTACTGTAACCTACTGGCATGACCTAGAGAGATACAACCTACTGTAACCTACTGGCATGACCTAGAGAGTTACAACCTACTGTAGCCTACTGGCATGACCTAGAGAGATACAACCTACTGTAACCTACTGGCTTGACCTAGAGTTACAACCTACTGTAGCCTACTGGCATGACCTAGAGAGATACAACCTACTATAACCTACTGGCATGACCTAGAGACTTACAACCTACTGTAACCTACTGGCATGACCTAGAGAGATACAACCTACTGTAACCTACTGGCATGACCTAGAGAGATACAACCTACTGTAACCTACTGGCATGACCTAGAGAGATACAACCTACTGTAACCTACTGGCATGACCTAGAGAGATACAACCTACTGTAGCCTACTGGCATGACCTAGAGAGTTACAACCTACTGTAACCTACTGGCATGACCTAGAGAGATACAACCTACTGTAGCCTACTGGCATGACCTAGAGAGATACAACCTACTGTAGCCTACTGGCATGACCTAGAGAGTTACAACCTACTGTAGCCTACTGGCATGACCTAGAGAGTTACAACCTACTGTAACCTACTGGCATGACCTAGAGAGTTACAACCTACTGTAGCCTACTGGCATGACCTAGAGAGATACAACCTACTGTAACCTACTGGCATGACCTAGAGATACAACCTACTGTAGCCTACTGGCATGACCTAGAGAGATACAACCTACTGTAACCTACTGGCATGACCTAGAGAGTTACAACCTACTGTAACCTACTGGCATGACCTAGAGAGATACAACCTACTGTAGTCTACTGGCATGACCTAGAGAGATACAACCTACTATAACCTACTGGCATGACCTAGAGAGATACAACCTACTGTAGCCTACTGGCATGACCTAGAGCGTTACAACCTACTGTAACCTACTGGCTTGACCTAGAGAGCTAAAGTTGTAAAATTCCTGGATTTTAAATTAGTATTTTCCAGTAATAATGATCATTTGTATCTTCCTATCCACATATGGGATCCCTCTCCTTTGTCGTCCTCTCTACACCAATAACAGACAACTACTGTGGGACTCCCAATCACGGCCGGATGTGATACAGCCTGGATTCGAACCAGGGACTGTAGTGACACCTCTTGCACTGAGATGCAGTGGCTTAGACCACTGCATCCGTGTGTGTGTTAACTATTAGAATGCTGTACTAGAATACTTAAAAGGCCTCTAAAATTTTAAATATCGGTTATCGTTATCGTTTTTTGGGGCAAGGAAAATATTAGATATTGGTATTAGCCAAAAATGTAATATCGGTGCATCCCTTTATTCTAAAATGTTTCACAATACCCCATAATGACATCACAATACCCCATAATGCCAAAGCAAAAACAGT
The DNA here is from genome assembly GCF_016432855.1 of Salvelinus namaycush. Classification (NCBI taxonomy): domain Eukaryota; kingdom Metazoa; phylum Chordata; class Actinopteri; order Salmoniformes; family Salmonidae; genus Salvelinus; species Salvelinus namaycush. Next base: position 32,441 of record NW_024057997.1, on the reverse strand, counting down.
TTTAGGTTTTTTGCAAATGTATTGAAACTATTCCCCAGGATAACTAGTCTCAGAGTAATGTAAGATCCCAGGATAACTAGTCTCAGAGTAATGTAAGATCCCAGGATAACTAGTCTCAGAGTAATGTACGATCCCAGGATAACTAGTCTCAGAGTAATTTACGATCCCAGGATAACTAGTCTCAGAGTAATGTAAGAACCCAGGATAACTAGTCTCAGAGTAATGTAAGAACTCAGGATAACTAGTCTCAGAGTAATGTACGATCCCAGGATAACTAGTCTCAGAGTAATGTAAGATCCCAGGATACCTAGTCTCAGAGTAATGTAAGATCCCAGGATACCTAGTCTCAGAGTAATGTAAGATCCCAGGATACCTAGTCTCAGAGTAATGTAAGATCCCATGATAACTAGTCTCAGAGTAATGTACGATCCCAGGATAACTAGTCTCAGAGTAATGTAAGATCCCAGGATAACTAGTCTCAGAGTAATGTAAGATCCCAGGATAACTAGTCTCAGAGTAATGTAAGAACCCAGGATACCTAGTCTCGGAGTAATGTACGATCCCAGGATACCTAGTCTCAGAGTAATGTAAGATCCCAGGATAACTAGTCTCAGAGTAATGTAAGAACCCAGGATAACTAGTCTCAGAGTCATGTAAGATCCCAGGATAACTAGTCTCAGAGTAATGTAAGATCCCAGGATAATTAGTCTCAGAGTAATGTAAGATGCTTGGAAAAAGAAGCTGAAAAGAATAACAGAACGGCACCATTAGAACTAAAATGTGTCGCCTGGATGTCAGACCCCAAACCCTCCAAACTGTAAATAAATAATAAAATGTGTATCCTGGATGTCAGACCCCAAACCCTCCAAAGTGTAAATAAATAATACAATGTGTATCCTGGATGTCAGACCCCCAACCCTCCAAACTGTAAATAAATAATCAAATGTGTCTCCTTGGCAACATTAGAACCTCGGTACGTTTACTGTGTATGTCGAGACAAAGGAATGATGTAAACAAATAATCCAAAATATTTTTGTCAATGAGACAGTATATAAACAAAGGAATGACCGAACCCCCTTTGGTGACTGAATGCTTGTAAGGAAAACTAGATGATCAAAACATTAGATCACATCAAATAAGCCTGAGTGGTTTCACCTCCTCCCAGACTATACAGGATACTACAGTTATAACTATACATAGTTATACAGGATACTACAGTTATACAGGATACTACAGTTATAACTATACATAGTTATACAGGATACTACAGTTATAACTATACATAGTTATTCCAAAGGTGGGCTACTTACTATACACTGTTTGCAAGCCACCGTTGCTGATCTATTTAATTTATTTATTTCACCTTTATTTAACCAGGTAGGCAAGTTGAGAACAAGTTCTCATTTACAACTGTGACCTGGCCAAGATAAAGCAAAGCAGTTCGACACATACAACAACACAGAGTTACACATGGAGTGTAAAAAACATACAGATGATAATACAGTAGAAAAATAAGTCTATATACAATGTGAGCAAATGAGGTGAGATAAGGGGGGTAAAGGCAAAAAAAGGCCATGGTGGCGAAGTAAATACAATATAGCAAGTAAAACACTGGAATGGTAGATTTGCAGTGGAAGAATGTGTAAAGTAGAAATAATGGGGTGCAAAGGAGCTAAATAAATAAATAAATACAGTAGGGGAAGAGGTAGTTGTTTGGGCTAAATTATAGATGGGCTATGTACAGGTGCAGTAATCTGTGAGCTGCTCTGACAGCTGGTGCTTAAAGCTAGTGAGGGAGATAAGTGTTTCCAGTTTCAGAGATTTTTGTAGTTCGTTCCAGTCATTGGCAGCAGAGAACTGGAAGGAGAGGCGGCCAAAGGAGGAATTGGTTTTGGGGGTGACCAGAGAGATATACCTGCTGGAGCGCGTGCTACAGGTGGGTGTGTCAAATCAGAGGGCCTGTTGTCCGGACCTCCGGCAGTCTCTATGGGGGTGCCATAGGGTTCAATCCTCGGGCCGACTCTCTTCTCTGTATACATCAATGATGTTGCTCTTGTTGCTGGTGATTCTCTGATACACCTCAACGCAGACGACACCATTCTGTATACTTCTGGCCCCTCTTTGGACACTGTGTTAATTAACCTCCAGACGAGCTTCAATGCCATACAACTCTCCTTCCGTGGCCTCCAACTGCTCTTAAACGCAAGTAAAACTAAATGCATGCTATTCAACCGATCACTGCCTGCACCTGCTCGCCCGTCCAGCATCACTACTCTGGACGGCTCTGACTTAGAATACGTGGACAACTACAATGCCTAGGTGTCTGGTTAGACTGTAAATTCTCCTTCCAGACTCACATTAAGCATCTCCCATCCAAAATTAAATCTAGAATCGGCTTCCTATTTCGCAACAAAGCATCCTTCACTTATGCTGCCAAACATACCCTCGTAAAACTGACCATCCTACCGATCCTCGACTTCGGTGATGTCATCTATAAAATAGCCTCCAACACTCTACTCAGTAAACTGGATGCAGTCTATCACAGTGTCATCCGTTTTGTCACCAAAGCCCCATATACCACCCACCGCTGCGACCTGTATGCTCTCGTCGGCTGGCCCTCGCTACATATTCGTCGCCAAACCCACTGGCTCCAGGTCATCTATAAGTCTTTGCTAGGCCGCCTTAACTCAGCTCACTGGTCACCATAGCAACACCCACCCATAGGACGCGCTCCAGGAAGTATATCTCACTGGTCATCCCCAAAGCCAACACCTAATTTGGCCGCCTTTCCTTCCAGTTCTCTGCTGCCAATGACTGGAACGACATACAAAGATCTCTGAAACTGGAGACTTATATCTCCCTCACTAACTTTAAGCATCAGCTATCTGAGCAGCTTACCGATCGCTGCAGCTGTACACAGACCATCTGTAAATAGCTCATCCAACTGCCTACCTCATCCCCATGTTTTTATTTACTTTTTTTGCTCTTTTTGCACACCAGTATTTCTACTTGCACATCATCATCTGCACATCTATCACTCCAGTGTTAATGCTAAATTGTAATTGCTTTGTTAATATGGCCTATTTATTGCCTTTATTGCCTCTGTACTCCATTTGCACACACTGTATATAGATTTTTCTATTGTGTTATTGACTGTACGTTTGTTTATCCCAAGTGTATGTAACTCTGTTGTTTTTTTGTCGCACTGCTTTGCTTTATCTTGGCCAGGTCGCAGTTGTAAATGAGAACTTGTTCTCAACTGGGCTACCTGGTTAAATAAAGGTGGAATAAATTAAAAATAATAATAATAATCGTAACTTTATTGACATCACCTAAATGGATACTGTCATTAACACAGTTCTTCAATAATTACACATCATTTTTAATACTGTAGCTGTTTTGTTATAGTCACATGTTCAACTATCATCAGCTGATCCAGGAAATCATTTTCTGAATGACAGTCAAATGACAAACATCACGACATGCAACAACAACCAAAGTGCTTCTTCATTCATTACTCTGGTAAAGACAGTTATGCCGTGCTCCACGTTGGATCCAACATCCCTAACAAATTGATGTTTATAATGTTATTGTCTGCTTGATATACAGTAGGGTCTCGTTAGTCTGTTTGGACACAGAGATACTTAGCTCATAATGTGTAGAGAACTGTTCATTGATGGATAGGCTATTGTACAACACACAGAGCTATTTTCCTTTATTTGTTGTTTGGTGAAGTTATGGGTCCTACAGTAGGTCTATGTTGTTGTTAGGTGAAGTTATGGGTCCTACAGTAGGTCTATGTTAGGGGAACTTATGGGTCATACAGAAGGTCTATGTTAGGTGAAGTTATGGGTCCTACAGTAGGTCTGTTATTGTTAGGTGAAGTTATGGGTTCTACAGTAGGTCTGTTATTGTTTTGGGTCCTACAGTATGTCTGTTATTAGGTGAAGTTATGGGTCCTACAGTAGGTCTATGTTATTGTTAGGTGAAGTTATGGGTCCTACAGTAGGTCTATGTTATAGTTATGGGTCCTACAGTCGGTCTATGTTGTTGTTAGGTGAAGTTATGGGTCCTACAGTAGGTCTATGTTATTGTTAGGTGAAGTTATGGGTCCTACAGTGGGTCTATGTTGTTGTTAGGTAATGTTATGGGTCCTACAGTAGGTCTATGTTGTTGTTATGGGTCCTAGAGTACACTATGTATGTCATGCAACAACAACCAAAGTGCTTCTTCGTTCATTACAGGTATATTTGTTGTTAGTTATGAGCCAATTTGGCAAACCGTGTACAAATCCTCATTGTCAGGTTGATGGAAAAGCTAGACAAAGAGCATTTTACTGGTTGAAGTGTTTTTTAAATACAAAGCGGTTGATTTGCGATGATGACACAAACATTATATTAAGCAGGACATTCAAACGAGCCTTACAATTATAATCCATAGTAGTGTGAAATGTACTCATAAGCAACCTGGAAATAGAGGTTACTCCCCTGAGTTTTCCCCCATTCACATTCAGAATACATTGTGAAAAACAAAAATCTTTGCTCACCATTTTTGCTCCAGGCAGATATACTACATCCATAACTAGTGGTTTCCTCATTAGCAGATATACTACATCCATAAGTAGTGGTTTCCTCATTACCAGATATACAACATCCATAACTAGTGGTTTCCTCATTACCAGATATACTACATCCATAACTAGTGGTTTCCTCATTACCAGATATACTACATCCATAACTAGTGGTTTCCTCATTACCAGATATACTACATCCATAACTATCGGTTTCCTCATTAGCAGGGAGGAGTTTCTACAATCAAATTGTATGTGCTTTGCCCTCGTGCCGCAATTTTATTAAACACAGAAAGGGGCCTATATTGGAGACCAAAAGTCATCTGGCACACTGCTTAGAGTTTCAACAACATGAATAACTTATTTCTAGCCTACAATCATCGATGTTACTACTAATGTGAAAACAAGAAAAAATATAACTTGTTGCTCATTTTAAGACCAAATAACTTTAACAGTGTGCGGCTCTCCTTTATTTTTAGGCTTTTTTTTTTTTTTTTTAAAGCATCACCTTTTACAATGGATTTCCGCTGTTGTGGGCCTTTAATCATCTGTCTGACTTTGTTGTTCACACAGGAGAGATACTTCACTATTGTGGATCATCTGGGGAGCCTCAACAATTTCATGATGCTGACGAGGCAGAGAAGAGTCTCTCCAGATCAGAACACCTCAATAAACACCAGCGGAGACCCACAGGGAGGAGAACTCACTGCCGCTCTGACTGTGGGAAGAGATTCACCTCATCAGGCATTAAAATTCATCAGAGAACACACACAGGAGAGAAACCTTATAGCTGTGATCAATGTGGGAAGAGTTTTGGTCGATCTTGCCATCTGACTCAACACCAGAGAACACACACAGGAGAGAAACCTTATAGCTGTGATCAATGTGGGAAGAGTTTTCGTCAAGCTGGAGATCTGACAGTGCACCAGAGAACACACACAGGAGAGAAACCTTATAGCTGTGGTCAATGTGGGAAGAGTTTTGGTCATTCTGCCAATCTGGTATCACACCAGAGAACACACACAGGAGAGAAAGCTCATACCTGTGATCAATGTGACAAGAGATACTCTGTTAAAAGACATCTGATCAAACATCAGAAAATACATGAAGCAGTTGTTTCATGATATCAATGAATTAATGTCACAATGTAGAATGTTTTTAACAATGTAGAAGGAGTATTTTAAGGAATTACACAATATAGAACCCTAAACGTTTGCCCCATTCAATTGATTTCAGCCTTAGGAAAAATCCAGGCTCTTGAAAGAGTACTATTTATGTGATTTAACAAAAAAGTGACTAACACAAAAAGAGCTGTGTTACACTTAACATGTTGGTGAACCATTTGAATCAAAATGCAACACTTCAAAATGTGGCGAGCGATCTGTTTCCTACAAATTGTCCTCTAACCAGGGATGTACACATTACTCCCACATTCCGTGTGGTTTTTGAGCTGTTAGTTTTAACAGGACATGCAACCTCATCTCCCTCCTGTCACACAATTAATTTTGACATGATATCGATGAATAATGACAAATAAGTGTTGCGTTCCTTTGTTTAGCGACCCCTAAATTGAAATGCATCACTCCAATATGTAGCTGACTGTCTTCTGCAGGTTGTCCTCTAACCATTGAGCTAAAAGATATCTCCCACTTCCATGTGTTTTTTTTGTTGTTAGTTTCAACAGCACGAACAACCTGATTTCCCCCCTAATCGATATCAGTGATTTATTGCTACTTGTCAAAACAACAGCGTTTCTGGTGCTTGTGCAGTTTATAAGGAGCTTGTTTATATAAATAGAAGTAATATGATTATTGTGGCAGATGTTTGTGTATATAGCACATTTTACGTTTAGGTTTTCAATTTATCACAAACTGTTTCTGCATTTGGATTTGGAACTGCAACTGTGACATTGGGGATATCCCACCTAGCAAAATGTCATTGAAAATCAGACTATGCCCGACGTACAATATAAGTTTGGTTTTAGTTGAAAGTTGAAAATATTTTTTTTTAAATTTCAACATACTTGCAGCCTATACACATGGACGCTGTATAATAAATCGGTCTATAATCAATTTTATTAACAATCCTAATAAATTGAGTCATAAATATAAAATATATTTGTTGTCCTAAGGGGAAGGTGTTGCAGGCTTTGGTTTTTCCATTTATGTTTTGAGGTTGGACTTTAGCACGTATAGCTCGTTAGCACGTAGAGCGCACTGATTGGTGTCACCTCGTTAGTCAGTATGTGTTACACCTGTGCTGGCTTGTCCATCTCGTTAGTGGGAAGGTGTTTCACCTGAGCTGGTCCAGGTTCTATTTAAGAGTGTCTGGCCCAGTGCTCCAGTTGTCTTGATAGATGTGGAGAGTCAACACCTTTAGTTGCTCCACCTTTTTGGTTTGCTTCCTGTCTTTAAGTTTTGTGTGGGTTTTTCTTTTGTTTTCCTCTTCTTGGGCAGATTTAGTGGGTCTCATGGTGGGTGTCTTTTTAGGTCCCAGTTGTTACTAGTCAACTTTCAGTGGACACCCCCATAGTGTCTTTCAGAACCCCTCCTAAAACCCCACCTGTTTAGTTGTGGTTGTTGTCAGTGACTCTTTGTTAGTTCCCTCTTCTGTTTAAGGAATATTTCTGGTTTTCTTGCTGGGGAATGTAACAAACAATGTAGTCAAACAAGTTTATATTTTGGGTTGGATGTTGCATCCAATTTTTTGTATTTTAATCAATGACATTTCCTTTGAATGCTCATTAGCTTTCAGTTAATCTTTTTTATCCTCTTATGTTTGTTGTGGTAAATATTTGTTTATTTTCATTGTTTTTTCCTGTGAAGCCATTGTGTTGCATCCATGTCTGAAGTGTGCTGTATAAATAAAGCTTGATTTGATTTGAACATATTGCAAAACAAATTAACCCAATGACTGACCAATCAACAGACTCTTGCTAAACCAATGAATAAAAATGTGCAAAAGCAACACATATCTTGGTCCGTCTTTAGTATGAAAAACAGTATGAATTCAGTATATCTTCCACTATGTCAAAATAGTGCTGGTATGTAAGTTTAGTATGACTTTTCAACCAACCCAGTGCATTTGTTGAACCTGAAACATTTTGAAATCAACAATACGTCAAAGGATTCAACTACTGAAAACTGAAACAAACAAACAGATCAATCCCACATTTCCAGCCTGCTGAAGGCGTGGTGGAGTGGTAAACACCACCCCCGGCTCTAACAGGGGCTTGAGGTGGTCTCCCACAGCTCTGCTGGTGGAGTGGTAAACACCACCCCCGGCTCTACAAGGGGCTTGAGGTGGTCTCCCACAGCTCTGCTGGTGGAGTGGTAAACACCACCCCCGGCTCTAACAGGGGCTTGAGGTGGTCTCCCACAGCTCTGCTGATGGAGTGGTAAACACCACCCCCAGCTCTACCAGGGGCTTGAGGTGGTTTCCCACAGCTCTGCTGATGGAGTGGTAAACACCACCCCCGGCTCTACCAGGGGCTTGAGGTGGTCTCCCACAGCTCTGCTGGTGGAGTGGTAAACACCACCCCCGGCTCTACCAGGGGCTTGAGGTGGTCTCCCACAGCTCTGCTGTTGGAGTGGTAAACACCACCCCCGGCTCTACCAGGGGCTTGAGGTGGTCTCCCACAGCTCTGCTGGTGGAGTGGTAAACACCACCCCCGGCTCTACCAGAGGCTTGAGGTGGTCTCCCACGGCTCTGCTTATGTCATGTTCTGTGGCCTTGCTGTTCCATTTCTTGACTGCCCCTGCAACACAGAAAGAAACACATTTAGTCATATTATATAAAACACTCAAAGTAATGGATATGGAGCATCTACAGCCTCAGTTACACCTGGCACCTAAATGTGACTTCTGTCGTCTGATCACTCCAAGCTGCATTAGGTTCAGATCTACCAGGATGGGCCTTTGACAGTCTGGATGCAGTCAGGCCACTGAATATAAATCAGCATTGTAAAGAGATGGGGTGAATGAGTGGGGAAAAGTACATTTGACACAAATTACCTTCATAATATCAAAGAACAAATGTGTGTGCCTGAGGAGAAATTAACTTTCCTACAGCCAAAAGGGGTGAGAAATTACACATCCTTGGGACGTCCCTAGCCCATTGAAGTTGGCATTTAAAAGGGTTAAGGTTAGGGTTTAGGGTAGGGATGTCCCAAGGATCCCGGATAGCATTGACCATTGTACATTCTTCTGTCTCTTTTACATAGCAGGTGATGGGTTCTGACTTCTGAACTTTTAAATATGAAATATCCTTATTATGTGAAATTGAATGAAACAATAATGTATGTTGATGCTAATATGATGTACAATATTCCATGATGTTTCTATATGATAACAATAGAGTAATATATTTAATATGATGTACAATATTCCATGATGTTTCTATATGATAACAATAGCATAATATATTTAATTTAAAGTTTCACTAATACATTTTTATTAACTTAATTATTATGATTCAACGTCAGTTCACCGTCTCACCTCATACTGTATTGGAGCAGCAGCAGCTGACTGCCCAGTTCAACATCAGTTCACCGTCTCACCTCATACTGTATTGGAGCAGCAGCAGCTGACTGCCCAGTTCAACGTCAGTTCACCGTCTCACCTCATACTGTATTGGAGCAGCAGCAGCTGACTGCCCGGTTCAACATCAGTTCACCGTCTCACCTCATACTGTATTGGAGCAGCAGCAGCTGACTGGCCGGTTCAACATCAGTTCACCGTCTCACCTCATACTGTATTGGAGCAGCAGCAGCTGACTGCCCAGTTCAACATCAGTTCACCGTCTCACCTCATACTGTATTGGAGCAGCAGCAGCTGACTGCCCGGTTCAACATCAGTTCACCGTCTCACCTCATACTGTATTGGAGCAGCAGCAGCTGACTGCCCGGTTCAACATCAGTTCACCGTCTCACCTCATACAGTATTGGAGCAGCAGCAGCTGACTGTCCGGTTCAACATCAGTTCACCGTCTCACCTCATACTGTATTGGAGCAGCAGCAGCTGACTGCCCAGTTTAACATCAGTTCACCGTCTCACCTCATACTGTATTGGAGCAGCAGCAGCTGACTGCCCGGTTCAACATCAGTTTACCGTCTCACCTCATACTGTATTGGAGCAGCAGCAGCTGACCTCCCGGTTCAACATCAGTTCACCGTCTCACCTCATACTGTATTGGAGCAGCAGCAGCTGTAATAACTTATTATAATAATATAACATACTAATAATGAATAATGAAGACAATTCTGGTTTTCTGTGAATAGCTTCCATAACGTTACTATAGTTAATTACCGTAAATATTAGAAAGCCGGGTTTGACCGTCGGCGTTGTATGAGCTACAGTACAGTACCGTTATCTAGCTAGCTAACGTTATGTCCTAACTAGGCACAACTAGGTTTGGATTATTTCCCTCAACTATATTCTTTCCCATATATTGAATATCGTTTCCATAAAGCCAACATGTCTTTACACTCATTAACGTAAGTTTCCAATCTAGAGCAGTTCTCACTTTTGTGATAATGAACTAGCTAACGTTAACTAACTAACTAACTAAGGACGGTGACCTGTCCAGACGAGATGTTACAACGAACTGAATCGTCAATGGAGGTCTTCCTCTTTATATAGCCTGCTACAGCATGCAATACTATTAACTCACAAGGGGGCATAACGTTACATGTACAATACTATCCCATTTTGGAAACGTTACATGGACAATACTATCCCATTTTGGAAACGTTACATGGACAATACTATCCCATTTTGGAAATGTTACATGGACAATACTATCCCATTTTGGAAACGTTACATGTACAATACTGTCCCATTTTGGAAACGTTACATGTACAATACTATCCCATTTTGGAAACGTTACATGGACAATACTATCTCATTTTGGAAACGTTACATGGACAATACTATCCCATTTTGGAAACGTTACATGTACAATACTATCCCATTTTGGAAACGTTACATGGACAATACTATCCCATTTTGGAAACGTTACATGGACAATACTATCCCATTTTGGAAACGTTACATGGACAATACTGTCCCATTTTGGAAACGTTACATGGACAATACTATCCCATTTTGGAAACGTTACATGTCCGCCCCCTTGTGGAGGGAAATTAATATCTTAGATGGTAGCTGTAGATGGGATTCAAATGCATAATGGTATTAATACAGTGTCTAGACTACCTCTTTTGTATAAATGCCCTTCAGAATCCAAACACAGTATTGCCACGCAGCAAAATGTTGCTTATAATCTTTCAAGTCAGCCGGATAAAATATTGAACAATTTGTGTACAAAGATATCAGGCCTGTATGGCAGTACTGTATTGGTTAGTGCTTTCTCCAATATTTTGCATTCAATTGTCTGTCGATGCCATTTATCTTTCAATATTTATTTTATATGTATATATATATATATTGATGCTTGTAAAACTATTCTTTGACACATTTTCTCTTCTGTTCAAATTCTTATAGGATATAACATCCACGCCCTCAATATATATATATATTATATTTATAATATAATAAATTTAATATAATAATATATACATTTACAATATTTATTTAATACATATATATGTTTTAATGCTTGTAAGACTATTCTTTGACACATTTTCTCTTCCTTTGAAATTATTATAGGACAGAACATGGACACAATGCAATTGGGATCAAGAAGAAGGTACAGATCTGTTGTAGGACAGCTGCATTTGAAGTGTACATTTAACCTACATAGCAGTCAATAAAACTGAAATCTATTAGCATACAAATGTATGCTGTGAATGGTTTTTCAAATGACTCAAGTCCATGGAATGGATATAGACAAAAAGATAATTCAAGGACTATCAGAGGTAGAGAGGCGAGGCAGGGGTGAGGACATCATCCTGCTATTTTGACAGTTCCTGAAGGACAATACAGAAGAGGTATTTGCTCTTATTCCTTCCCTTTCTCTGATGTATTTTGTAATAAAATTAGCAAGTGTAGTAAGATCATTGCTTTACTTTACTAGGACTGGAGACCACAGCAGCGATTCTGCTCTTGCACTACCTCTTCAATGAGGACCCGAGTGGCCTTTATGTCCGTGACAAGGTATGCCTATGCACCAATCATCTGTTTCTTCATAAACATAGGTGTGCATGCTTATATAAAACTACAGCTGAACATTTGTTATGTTCTTTGTTAATTGTATGTGTATTAATCTTTTCTTACTTTTGTTGACACAGATTTCACCGCTCTTCACTCCTTTACTGCACATCGGCGGAAATCCATTTCACCATGAGAGTGAAATCCCGCTGGCCTTTGATGGGGAGAACATCCACACCCTCGAGGACGTCCCCATGGGACTTGAGGCTCTGCTAGGGCTGTATTTTTTATTTTGCCTTAAATTTCCCAAAAATGTCAGAAAAACACTTATGTTCTTAAATTACTGTGTTCTGGCGATAAGAGAAGTTGGGGTGAAGTTACCAGGGCCGGTCATAAAGATGGCAAACTTCCTAACATAACTAAGTGGATACGATATACACACTAAAGCTGAAAAATCTGTATTTAGCATCAAGTCTACAATATTGTTAGTTTACCTATGATTCATTTTTAATGTATGTTGTTTTTATTGTACATCATTATTTATATTTTTTTTAATGTCATGAAAAGCACTATACAAAGTAAATGTATTATTTATTATGGTCTGACATGTCTGCAGAAATGTTGCAATATTGTAATGTGTTTTGTTTGGTAAATTGTTCTGTAAATATTTATTCACATTTGTGGTGCCACTAAATAAATAATGAATTATTTAAATAAATATTGTCAATATTGTTATTAAAATATTTTTTTTATAATGGAGGGAGGGTGGCCAGGGAGTTTAAGAAAATGGATACTCCAGGAACCTTTACTTTTTAGAGTGTATATTGATAAAAGTCCCCCTTGTCCGAGAGACATTTACATAGTTATACACAGCCCGATTTGGGTTGACTATTTTGGGGCGAAATAGCGGCCATAACAGACAGACCTGATATCGCCCATAACTCGACGTCCTTGGACGTCGCTTTTTGTCTGAAAGTTTTTTCTCAACTGCGATACCAACTCCAGTCAGCAGATGGCGATGTGCATCTTTCAGGTGATTCTGCCACTGTGACGTATAATCTAGTGGACGGGACGCTTCTTCAACATCAACAGGTAGTCAGCCACCTTGGTTCCTCTAACCCCCCATCACCAAATGTGGTTGTTAATTTCTTTAATATCAAATGAGGAGAGAAACTTATCACACAAGTCAGAATTATTCTTAAACTAAACCTTTATTCACTTTATAATAAGGGAGCAGATCAATACAATGCACACATATAAAGTGAATCAATTGAGTGCTCTACGATAATGATGGCTGGTTGACGAATCACCCCCAGATGATTCATTGAGAGCCACGAGACAAAAGTACAAAGGTCTTTTATAGCCAAGATACACCCCTTTCAACCTACATGACGAACAATAGATGTATAGAACGGGTCACAAGGTTAATTAAGATTTGTATGAGAGATAGTTATAATTCTCAGCAGACAGTATCTGCTGTAAAAACAGTACTCTTTGTGTAGAGACCAGGGTCTGGCCCTGGGGTCATCTCTCCCTGGTACCATATAGAACAGAAACATTAACTCATGCTCTGGAATGTGGTCTCTTTAGGTTTTATCACCCAAAAGACATTGTAAATCTCCTGTCAGTGTTTTCTCCCAGAGGCCCATCCTCAGTAGAACACACAGACACAATAGTTCTAAGAACCCTCTATTCTGTTGCATAAAACAACCATTTGATCCAATAAAAGTATTATAACAATGTTGCAGTTTTGCTCTCAGTGTCCACTGAAAGTAGACTAGTAACAACAACTGGGACATAAAAGACACCCCCAATGAGACAAGCAAAAGAAAAACCCACACCAAACTTAAAGACAGGAAGCAAACCAAAAAGGTGGCGCAACTAAAGGTGTTGACTCTCCACATCTATCAAGACAACTGTAGCACTGGGCCAGACACTCTTAAATAGAACCTGGACCAGCTCAGGTGAAACACCTTCCCAATAACGAGATGGACAAGCCAGCACAGGTGTAACACATACTGACTAACGAGGTGACACCAATCAATGCGCCCTACGTGCTAACGAGCTAAAGACCAACCTCAAAACATAAATGGGAAAACCAAAGACTAACACCTTAATTAAGAGAATGCTCACTACCAACAGAAAACAACTTCCATTTCACATTATAATCAACTACAATGCTTCACCTTCACCAATATAAACATGGTGTCTACTGGCTATCAACAATTAAAAACAAGAAAAATAACGTGTATTTTTCTCTTCCTAAAACTCACTAGCTTCTAGAACTCAAGTCTTCCTAAAACTCACGAGCCCAAACAAAACTAATCTCTAATACGAAAAGTCAAAATAATTTGTGATCCATGGAACGCACTGGCTAAACACAAAACACAAATCTTTTTGACTGCCCAACCTTGAGACAATCAGAAACCAAGTTGTCCTCACAATGGACACAAGCACCAAAAACCCTGTTGTTTTGACAAGTAGAAATAAATCACTGATATCGATTAGGGGGGAAATCAGGTTGTACGTGCTGTTGAAAGAACTAAAAAAACACATGGAAATGGGAGATATCATTTAGCTCACTGGTTAGAGGACAACCTACAGAAGACAGTCAGCTACATTTTGGAGTGATGCATTTAAATGTAGGGGTCGCTGAACAAAGGAACACAACACTTATTTGTCATTATTCATCGATATCATGTTGAAATCAATTGTGCCGAGAGGAGGGAGATGAGGTTGCACGTCCTGTTAAAACTAACAGCTCAAAAACCACACGAAACCTGGGAATAATGTGTACATCCCTGGTTAGAGGACAACTTGTAGAAAACAGATCGCTACATTCTGAAGTGTTGCATTTTGATTCAAGTGGGTCACTAACGTGGTAAGTGGAACACAACTCTTTTCTTGTTAGTCACTTTTTGTTAAATCTCATACATAGTATTCTTCCATTTCAGAGCCTGGACTTTTCCCCTGAGGCTGATATCCATATCATGCTAAAATCAATTGATAAGGGGGCAAACATTTAGGCTTCTACATTGTGACATTATTCAAATATTCCTACTACAAAGTGTTAACATTCTACATTGTGACATTAATTCATTGATATCATGAAACAACTCCTTCATGTATGTATTTTCTAATATTTGATCAGATATCTTTAATCAGATTATCTCTGGTCACAGCTAAAAGGTTCCTCTCCTGTGTGTGTTCTCTGGTGCATTGTCAGACCAGTAGATGAAACAAAACACTTCCCACATCGATTACAGCTAAAAGACTTCTCTCCTGTGTGTGTTCCCTGGTGTACTGTCAGATCGCCAGATGGAACAAAACTCTTCCCACATTGATTACAGCTAAAAGACTTCTCTCCTGTGTGTGTTCTCTGGTGTACTGTCAGATCGCCAGATGGAACAAAACTCTTCCCACATTTATCACAGCTATAGGTTTTCTCTCCTGTGTGTGTTCTTTGGTGTGATATCAGGTTCCATAGCTGAGTAAATCTCTTCCCACATTGATCACAGCTAAAGAGTTTCTCTCCTGTGTGTGTTCTCTGGTGTAGAGTCAGATTGCTAGAAGTAGACAAAATCTTCCCACATTCATCAAAGGTATAAGGTTTCTCTCCTGTGTGTATTCTCTGGTGTGATATCAGGCTGGTTGAATGGCTAAAACTCTTCCCACATTGAGTACAGCTATAAGATTTCTCGCCTGTGTGTGTTCTCTGGTGTGTTATCATGTTGCTTAGCTGAGTAAAACTCTTCCCACATTGGTCACAGCTGTACGGTTTCTCGCCTGTGTGTGTTCTCTGGTGTTTTATCATGTTGCTTAGCTGAGTAAAACTCTTCCCACATTGATCACAGCTATAAGGTTTCTCTCCTGTGTGTGTTATCTGGTGTCGTGTCAGATTGCAAGACTTAGTAAAACTCTTCCCACATTGGTCACAGCTGTACGGTTTCTCGCCTGTGTGTGTTCTCTGGTGTTTTATCATGTTGCTTAGCTGAGTAAAACTCTTCCCACATTGATCACAGCTATAAGATTTCTCTCCTGTGTGTGTTCTCTGGTGTCGTGTCAGGCTAGTTGAATGGCTAAAACTCTTCCCACATTGAGTACAGCTATAAGGTTTCTCTCCTGTGTGTATTCTCTGGTGTGATATCAGGCTGGTTGAATGGCTAAAACTCTTCCCACATTGAGTACAGCTATAAGGTTTCTCGCCTGTGTGTGTTCTCTGGTGTGATATCAGGCTGGTTGAATGGCTAAAACTCTTCCCACATTGAGTACAGCTATAAGATTTATTGCCTGTGTGTGTTCTTTGGTGTGTAATCATGTTGCTTAGCTGAGTAAAACTCTTCCCACATTGATCACAGCTGTACGGTTTCTCTCCTGTGTGTGTTCTCTGGTGTTTTATCATGTTGCTTAGCTGAGTAAAACTCTTCCCACATTGATCACAGCTATAAGGTTTCTCTCCTGTGTGTATTCTCTGATGTACAGTCAGAAGGCCAGATGAAACAAAACTCTTCCCACATTGATAACAGGTATAACGTTTCTCTCCTGTGTGTGTTCTCTGGTGTCGTGTCAGATTGCAAGACTTAGTAAAACTCTTCCCACATTCATCACAGCTAAAAGGTTTCTCTCCTGTGTGGATTCTCTGATGAATTATAATGCCTGCTGAGGAGGTGAATCTCTTCCCACAGTCAGAGCAGCAGTGAGATTTCTTCCCTGTGGATCTCCGCTGGTGTTTCTTGACGTGTTCTGATCTGGAGAGACTCTTCTCTGCCTCGTCAGCATCATGATGTTGTTGAGGCTCCCCAGAGGATCCACGATAGTCCCGTCTCTCTCCTGTGTGAACAACAAAGTCATACAGATGGTTAAATGCCCACAACAGCAGAAATCCACTGTTTATTTGAGGTAAAGGGTGATGCCCAGAGCGTACCCATGAAGTTGTACAACAATTGACGTCTGTTAAATTTAACAATTAAGACAGTCAAGATAGCAACAATAGTGATATTTTGTCTTGTTTTCACATTAGTAGTAACATCGATGATTGTCGGCTAGAAATAAGTCATTCAAGTTGTTGAAACTCTAAGCAGTGTGCCAGACGACGTTTGGTCTCCAATATAGGCCCCTTTCTGTGTTTGCTAAAATTGCAGCACGAGGGCGATGCACACGCAATTTGGTTGCAGAAACTCCTCCCTGCTAATGAGGAAACCGCTAGTTATGGATGTAGTATATCTGGTAATGAGGAAACCACTAGTTATGGATGTAGTATATCTGCTAATGAGGAAACCGCTAGTTATGGATGTAGTATAACTGGTAATGAGGAAACCACTAGTTATGGATGTAGTATATTTGGTAATGAGGAAACCACTAGTTATGGATGTAGTTTATCTGGTAATGAGGAAACCACTAGTTATGGATGTAGTATATCTGGTAATGAGGAAACCACTATTTATGGATGTAGTATATCTGGTAATGAGGAAACCACTAGTTATGGATGTACTATATCTGCCTGGAGCAAAAATGGTGAGCAAAGATTTTAGTTTTTCACAATGTATTCTGAATATTACAGCACAAGATCAGGAGTGCTACTCAGGGAAACTCACATTAACCTCTGGTGTCTATTCACTAATTCACCACCGTGGGGGAAAACTCAGGGGAGTTCTCATAGGCTAACAGCAATAATAGCCTCCCGTTCCAGGGTGCTTATGAGTGCATTTCACATTACTTTGGAATATAACTCTAAGGCTCATTTGAATCTCCTGCTTAATATGTGTGTGTTATTGCTTTATACTGAAACACTTCAACCAGTAAAATGTTCTTTGGCTTCGCCATCAGCCTGACAATGAGGGTTTGTACACTAAGTGTTTGACAAATTGGCCCATAACCTCACCAAACAATAACATAGACCTACTGTAGGACCCATAACTTCACCTAACAATAACATAGACCTACTGTAGGACACATAACAATAACATAGACCTACTGTAGGACCCATAACTTCACCAAACAATAACATAGACCTACTGTAGAACCCATAACTTTCACCTAACAATAACATAGACCTAGGACTATAAACAATTTAATATTTCAGATGAAACATGGAAACTAAAATGTCTTTGTCGTGACATTTCATAACCTGGTCACCAGATAATTTTGTGAATAATCCCACTAGGCTACTCTGTAATGGGTTGTCATTCTAAATGTCCTGAATAAAGGAAAATATCTCTGTGTGTTGTACAATAGCCTATCCATCAAGGAACAGTTCTCTACACATTATGAGCTAAGTATCTCTGTGTGCAAACAGACTAACGAGACCCTACAGTAAATCAAGCAGACAATAACACATTATAAACATCAATTTGTTAGGGATGTTGGATCCAACGTGGAGCACGGCATAACTGTCTTTACCAGAGTAATGAATGAAGAAGAACTTTGGTTGTTGTTGCATGTCGTGATGTTTGTCATTTGACTGTCATTCAGAAAATGATTTCCTGGATCAGCTGATGATAGATGAACATGTGACTAACTAAACAGCTTCAGTAATGACAGTATCCATTTGGGTGTCAATAAAGTTAAGGTAACTCTCGGTTAAAACCATTGGATTTAGCAAACTCTGAAATGATTTAGGATTTCTGTGTCCATGAAAACTGTTTTCCCAGCGTAACATAAGGAGACGTTAAATGCGTCAGTTTTGTCAATTTATTCATTGTCTTTCATTTGAAACACTCCTGTCAATGTTGAGTAAGGACGCACACCTGATTACGCATATAGACGTAGGACTAGTCTACCTGGCCTTCGCGCAAATGAAGGCCTATAAATGTGCCCATTTGGGGATGTCTGATAGTATTTCTGATTGTCTTAATGCACCACTAATGAGTTGTGGAGCTTCTCAAAACACATTTCTCTTCACCTCTAACAGCATGTAAACAAAGTCTAATCAAAATCAATTTCAAATGAGAATAGTTCCTTAAAGTAATTTCTTAAAATATTTCCAGCTCTCGCCCTTTCGATAACCACTTGGCACAAAAGGGAAAAATGTAAAGCGCTGATCCAGTGGAAATGTCATAAAATACCTGATTACTTCTTATCCTTTGCACAAATAGCCGACAGCTGTGTCTGTCCCAAACTCACTGGCGTGGGAAACTGAGAGCCCAGAAAATGTTATACAATGTTTCAAGTTTGTTGTAGACAGGCCATGTGCAGCCAAAGTGATTTCTAGGATATTTTTATTAGGATATTTTCTAAATGCAGAATGCAATGTTTTTATGTGTTGGCTTTATGTAGGCTATCTTTTACATAGTTGGCTATGAAAGTTACTTTTAGATTTGTATAATTTTCATTTATATAGAATGTAGATTAATCACAGACAATGATTTTGAGATACTATTATAAATTAAATGAAACTGTTCCAGTAAAATGAACATATGAAAATCATAACTGTCACCAGATCAGTAGAAATGGTAAGATAGATTTGCACTCCAAATGTAGGTTGCAGACTGCTTGTGTAGCTGATTACCAGCAACGTCAGAATTTATGAAGGCCAGCAGGAGTTGGTTCAGGAAGAGTTTATTTTCTTCTGGTTGGGCGATATTGATGTAATGGCATGAAAATAAATGCTGAATATTATACAATGGCTTATCAACAGCTCTAACAATTTGACCCCCACAGGAAATCTACACTGGCAATTCTAGAATATACTATATATCCTAGAAACCTGGTTAAACTATCATTATGGCATCATGGATGAATTCTAGAATATACTATATATCCTATAAACCTGGTTAAACTATCATTATGACATCATGGATGAATTCTAGAATATACTATATTTCCTATAAACCTGGTTAAACTATCATTATGACATCATGGATGAATTCTAGAATATACTATATATCCTAGAAACCTGGTTAAACTATCATTATGACATTATGGATGAATTCTAGAATATACTATATATCCTAGAAACCGGTTAAACTATCATTATGACATCATGGATGAATTCTAGAATATACTATATATCCTATAAACCTGGTTAAACTATCATTATGACATCATGGATGAATTCTAGAATATACTATATATCCTAGAAACCGGTTAAACTATCATTATGACATCATGGATGAATTCTAGAATATACTATATATCCTATAAACCTGGTTAAACTATCATTATGACATCATGGATGAATTCTAGAATATACTATATATCCTATAAACCTGGTTAAACTATCATTATGACATCATGGATGAATTCTAGAATATACTATATATCCTAGAAACCTGGTTAAACTATCATTATGACATCATGGATGGCCAGTCCTTGTATTCATAGTGGAGTGAATTCAGGGGGTATCCCTGAGCTGGACTCAAACCTGGGTCCAGCGACTGTCAAGCCAACACCTTATAACTGTTATGCCAAGATGTCTGAACTTCTTGACGAGGTCCCCAGGTTTTGTGTTAAGGTTGATACAATAGCTTTCTCTATGAATATGAGTGGTTACATTTCTCCTTCCCCCATCCCTCAGCTGTTTACCAAACCAAGTCTCTGGGCAGCCATTTTGTTTCTGTTTAAATCCTAGGTTGCCCTTTTTTTAAAAGCCACACAACAATCAACCAATCTGCAGTTCAACCAATAACAAAGCTGTAATTCCACCACTGTTTTGGTAATAAGATGATGGATGGGGCTGGAGAAATGTAACTACTCTCAAATTCATAGACAGACCTATGGATGCAAGGACTGACCATCCATGATATCAACATTATAGTTTTAACCATGTTGAGGCTTTACAGTGTTGGTTTACATAGTTTTAACCTGTTTTTAGGATACAGGATACAGTGTTTGTTTTTGTCAACATTGCTATTGGACCAGGTCTCTCTTGGAAAGATTCTCAATGAGAAAAAAACTGTATAAATAAAGGTAAAATAAATAAAAAATTCAAAACATGTTGAGGCTATACAGTGTTGATTTACATTGTTTCTAAACATTGGAGTAAAAAAAGCTTATTTGGGGTTCTGGTGGGGTACAACAGTTGAACTAAGCTCATGAGGCATGTGTTATATTCTTCAAGAATCAATGGCTATAAATAAATAATTTTAAAATCACAATATGGATGTAGCAATTGCAGATTTCCCCTTTAACACCAAACATCAGTTCAACAACTGCAGAGTTTGTGTCTCTGTTTTTAAGACAGTACTTACTTTTGTTAATCAGGGCCCGGTTTCTCAAAACCATCTTATGGCTAAGTTCACCGTTAGAACCATTGGATGCCTTAAGATGCGTTTGGGAAACCGGGCCCAGATATCCAGCTTCCTCCTCTTCTTCCTCCTCCTCCTTTTTCAATGTGACAGCCATATCCTCCTCCTCCACTCCATAAACTGCATCCTCCTCCTGTATCACTCTAAATGCGTCTTCCTCTTCTTTTACTGTAACATCCTCCTCCTCTTTCACTCTGAACGCGTCTTCCTCTTCTTTTACTGTAACATCCTCCTCCTCTTTCACTCTGAACGCCTCTTCCTCTTCCTTCACTGAAACGTCTTTCTCTTCTTCTTTCACTGTAACAGCCTCATCCTCTACTTTATGATTTACTGTGACATCCTCCTCTTTCACGATAATGTTCAGCCCCAGAGCTTCTTGCTCCGTCCAGCAGAAATCCTCTTCTTTAACAGGAGGAGAGAAGTTTAGTGAGCTCATGGTCGGGGATAACAGCTAGCTAGCATTAGCGTAGTGCTAGGCTAATTTATCAAGCCAACTCAGTTAGCTGACTAACAACAACTTAAATATCAAATGAAAAGTAGATACGATATAATTGTGTTGATTACACAGTGGCTGTACACCGACACAGTCCAAAGAACTTCAATATTTCGTATATTTTGACTAGCAACATACCAAGGTGTCTGACTAGCTGTTGATGTTGAAGAAGCGCCCCGTCCACTAGATTATACGTCACAGTGGCAGAATCACCTGAAAGACGCACATCGCCATCAGCTGACTGGAGTTGGTATCGCAGTTGAGAAAATACTTTCAGACAAAAAGCTAAAAAGCGACTGCCCCTAAAAAACAACGACTCCCTTTGAAAACGGGCGATGTGGCATCAGAATATAAATAATGATGTACAATAAAAACATGCATTAAAAATGAATCATAGGTAAGCTAACAATATTGTAGACTTGATGCTAAATACAGATTTTTCAGCTTTAGTGTGTATATCGTATCCACTTAGTTATTTTTAGGAAGTTTGCCATCTTTATGACCGGCCCTGGTAACTTCACCCCAACTTCTCTTCTCCCCAGAACACAGTAACTTAACAACATAAGTGTTTTTCTGACATTTTTGGGAAATTTAAGGGAAAATAGAAAATTCAGCCCTAGCAGAGCCCCAAGTCCCATGGGGACGTCCTCGAGGGCGTGGATGTTCTCCCCATCAAAGGCCAGCGGGATTTCACTCTCATGGTGAAATGGATTTCCACCGATGTGCAGTAAAGGAGTGAAGAGCGGTGAAATCTGTGTCAACAAAAGTAAGAAAAGATTAATACACATACAATTAACAAAGAACATAACAAATGTTCAGCTGTAGTTTTATATAAGCATGCACACCTATGTTTATGAAGAAACAGATGATTGGTGCATAGGCATACCTTGTCACGGACATAAAGGCCACTCGGGTCCTCATTGAAGAGGTAGGGCAAGAGTAGAATCGCTGCTGTGGTCTCCAGTCCTAGTAAAGTAAAGCAATGATCTTACTACACTTGATAATTTTATTACAAAATACATTAGAAAAAGGGAAGGAATAAGAGCAAATACCTCTTCTGTATTGTCCTTCAGGGACTGTCAAAATAGCAGGATGATGTCCTCACCCCTGCCTCGCCTCTCGACCTCTGATAGCCCTTGAATTATCTTTTTGTCTATATCCATTACATGTACTTGATTAATTTCTAAGAAGATCTGAAAAGATCATTTGCACACATTTGTATGCTAATAGATGTCAGTTTGTATTGACCGCTATCTAGGTTAAATGTACACTTCAAATGCAGCTGTCCTACAACATATCTGTACCTTCTTCTTGATCCCAATTGCATTGTGTCCATGTTCTGTCCTATAAGAATTTCAAAGGAAGAGAAAATGTGTCAAAGAATATTCTTACAAGCAGTAAAACATATATATATATAAAATAAATATTGAAAGATAAATGGCATCGACGTACAATGTAATGTAAAATATAAGAACATATTGGAGAAAGCACTAGCCAATACAGTACTGCCATACAGTAACAGTACTGCCATACAGGCCTAATATCACATTTCAAGATATCTTTGTACACAAATTGTTCAATATTTTATCAGGCTGACTTGAAAGATTATACGCAACATTTTGCTGCGTGGCAATACTGTGTTTGGATTCTGAAGGGCATTTATACAAAAGAGGTAGTCTAGACACTGTATTAATACCATTATGCATTTGAATCCCATCTACAGATACCATCTAAGATATTAATTTCCCTCCACAAGGGGGCAGACATGTAACGTTTCCAAAATGGGATAGTATTGTCCATGTAACGTGTCCAAAATGGGATAGTATTGTCCATGTAACGTTTCCAAAATGGGATAGTATTGTCCATGTAACGTGTCCAAAATGGGATAATATTGTACATGTAACGTTTCCAAAATGGGATAGTGTTGTCCATGTAACGTTTCCAAAATGGGATAGTATTGTCCATGTAACGTTTCCAAAATGGGATAGTATTGTCCATGTAACGTTTCCAAAATGGGATAGTATTGTCCATGTAACGTTATGCCCCCTTGTGAGTTAATAGTATTGCATGCTGTAGCAGGCTATATAAAGAGGAAGACCTCCATTGACGATTCAGTTCGTTGTAACATCTCGTCTGGACAGGTCACCGTCCTTAGTTAGTTAGTTAACGTTAGCTAGTTCATTCTCACAAAAGTGAGAACTGCTCTAGATTGGAAACTTACGTTAATGAGTGTAAAGCCATGTTGGCTTTATGGAAACGATATACAATATATGGGAAATAATATAGTTGAGGGAAATAATCCAAACCTAGTTGTGCCTAGTTAGGACATAACGTTAGCTAGCTAGATAACGGTACTGTACTGTAGCTCATACAACGCCGACGGTCAAACCCGGCTTTCTAATATTTACGGTAATTAACTATAGTAACGTTATGGAAGCTATTCACAGAAAACCATAATTGTCTTCATTATTCATTATTAGTATGTTATATTATTGTTATAAATGATTTCGAGACATATTACATACAAACTTGTCACCCCAGTTATCTTTGTTTTTGTTATTATTTTAGTTAGGTCAGGGTGTGACATGGGGAATGTATGTGTTTTTGTATTGTCTAGGGGTGTTGTATGTGTTTGGGGCAGTGTCTAGTGTAGTTGTCTAGGTAAGTCTATGGTTGCCTGAAGGGTTCTCAATCAGAGACAGCTGTCATTCATTGTCTCTGATTGGGAGCCATATTTAAGGCAGCCATAGGCATTAGGTTAATGTGGGTAATTGTCTATGTTGAACGTTTGTAGCTTGTTTGTGCACTAACGTTAGTAGCTTCACGGTCATTTGTTGTTTTGTTTTGTTTTGTAAAAGTGTTCGTTTCGTGTTTCGTCATCTCTAATAAAAGAAGATGTCCTCATTTCCCGCTGCGCCTTGGTCCGCTTATTATGACGATCGTGACACACCATCGTTTTCAGTTGTAATTGCGAAGTTCCCGGAAGAAGTCCAGCAACAACGGAGGTTCCTCGATGAACCCACCTTATAACAAGTTCTGTGAAGAACCTTTTGGGGCTGTTTTTCATTGGCCAAGAACCCTACGGTTCTTAGGGGATCTGAGAACAACTCCAGTTGAACCCTTCATTTTTAGAGTTGTAGTCGGCTCTATTTACTCTCAGATTCAAAACATGATGATTAGCATCAACGATCAAGTTAGCTGCTGCTGCTCCAATACAGTATGAGGTGAGATGGTGAACTGATGTTGAACCGGGCAGTCAGCTGCTGCTGCTCCAATACAGTATGAGGTGAGACGGTGAACTGATGTTGAACTGGGCAGCCAGCTGCTGCTGCTCCAATACAGTATGAGGTGAGACGTTGAACTGGGCAGTCAGCTGAATCATAATAATAATGAAGACCTGTTATGGCTGCAAGGGGCGGTATTGAGTAGCCTGATAATATGTGTCCATTTCAAACGGCCTCGTACTCAATTCTTGCTCGTACAATATGCATATTATTATTACTATTGGATAGAAAACACTCTCTAGTTTCTAAAACCGTTTGAATTATTTCTCTGAGTGAAACTGAACTCATTCTGCAGCACTTTTCCTGAGCCGGAAGTTCAAAGTCTGAAATCGATGCTCTCTTCCTCCTCCTGCCTATACATGGGCATGACATGTAAGAGTCTACATACACTTCATACACCTTCCTCTGGGTGTCAAGAAGGCTGTGAGAGAAGAAAGGAGTTGATTATCTCGATCTGGGATGGAATATATCCTCTTGGAATGACGTGTACCCCATTTCCGGTACTCTGAATTGCGCCATTTGGACAGTGGGATTGCCTTTTCTTTTGCTGACGTTATAGGCGAGTATTATTTCCGGCTTTGATTTTATTTGATACATGTCACCATATCATCGTAAAGTATGTTTTTTCAATATAGTTTCATCAGATTATTTTTAAAAAATTCGGGAGTTTTGCCGTGTTCCGTTCTCTTCCGTTTGTTTACATGGAGAGATCCGTGCAACTCGGCTAGCGCGCTTGCTAAATGAAGAGAGAAAGTTGCCATTCTGAATCCAAACAACGACTATTCTGGACAAAGGACACCTTGTTCAACATTCTGACGGAAGATCACCAAAAGTAAGAAACATTTTATGATGCTATTCCTAATATCTGTCGTGCATGTGAACTGGTCGTCGGCGCCCAAGTGTTTCTGGCTGTTGTGGCTACGCTAATATAGCGCTACATTTTGTTTTCGCTGTAAAACATTTAATAAATCGGAAATATTGTCTGGAATCACAAGATGCCTGTCTTTCAATTGCTGTACACTATGTATTTTTCAGAAATGTTTTATGATGAGTAATTAGGTATTTGACGTTGGTGTCTGTAAATATTATGGCTGCTTTCGGTGCAATTTCTGAATGTAGCTGCAATGTAAACTATGATTTATACCTGAAATATGCACATTTTTTGAAAAAAACATATGCTATACAATAAATATGTTATCAGACTGTCATCTGATGAGGTTGTTTCTTGGTTAGTGGCTATTTATATCTTTATTTGGTCGAATTTGTGATAGCTACTGATGGAGTAAATAACTGACGGAGTAAGAATAGTGGTGTCTTTTGCTAACGTGGTTAGCTAATAGATTTACATATTGTGTCTTCCCTGTAAAACATTTTAAAAATCGGATATGTTGGCTTGATTCACAAGAGGTGTACCTTTCATATGCTGCATTGGACTTGTTAATGTGTGAAAGTTAAATATTTAAAAAAAATATCTTTTGAATTTCGCGCCCTGCACTTGAAGTGGCTGTTGTCATAAGTGTACCAGCGTCGGGCTGCAGCCATAACAAGTTAATAAAAATGAATTAGTGAAGCTGTTAAAAAATAGTATATGGCATATTAAATATATTACTCTATTGTTATCATATAGAAACATCATGGAATATTGTACACCATATTAAATATATTACTCTATTGTTATCATATAGAAACATCATGGAATATTGTACATCATATTAGCATCAACATACATTATTGTTTCATTCAATTTCACATAATAAGGATATTTAATATTTTCAAGTTCAGAAGTCAGAACCCATCACCTGCTTATTTATGTCCCCTTAGTGGTTCATCACGTAAACAAAAAGGGAATATGTTCCATCATCTATGTTTATTTACATTAGTACAAATTATCCACTGATATTGGTTTAATTTCTCACCCCTTTTGGCTGTATGAAAGTTAATTTCCACTCAGGTACACACATTTGTTCTTTGTTATTACCCGAGCCACTGCCTGTTCACCCCGCTATCATCCAGAAGGCAAGGTCAGTACAGGTGCATCAAAGCTGGAACCGAGAGACAGAAGCTGTTTTTCAATCTCAAGGCCACCAGATTGTTGGCCACTTTAAGGAATGGAACACTAGTCACTTTAATAATGTATATATATCTGGCATTACTCATCTCATTTGTACAGTTGAAGTCGGAAGTTTACATACATCTTAGCCAAATACATTCAAACTCAGTCTTTCACAATTCTTGACATTTAATCGTGGTAAAAATTCCCTGTCTTAAGTCAGTTAGGATCACCACTTTATTTTAAGAATGTGAAAAGTCAGAATAATAATAGGAGAATTATTTATTTCAGCTTTTATTTCTTTCATCACATTTCCAGTGGGTCAGAAGTTTACCTGCACTCAATTAGTATTTGGTAGCATTGCCTTTAAATTGATTAACTTGGGTCACATGTTTCGGGTAGCCTTTCACAAGCTTCCCATAATAAGTTGGGTGAACTTTGGCCCATTCCTCCTGACAGAACTGGTTTATCTGAGTCAGGTTTGTAGCCATCCTTGCTCGCACACGCTTTTTCAGTTCTGCCCACAAATGTTCTATAGGATTGAGGCCAGGGCTTTGTGATGGCCACTCCAATACCTTGACTTTGTTGTCCTTAAGCCATTTTGTCACAACTTTGGAAGCATGCTTGGGGCCATTGTCCATTTGGAAGACCCATTTGCAACCAAGCTTTAACTTCCTGACTGATGTCTTGAGATGTTGCATTAATATAGCCACATAATTTTCCTTCCTCGTGATGCCATCTTTTTGTGAAGTGCACCAGTCCCTCCTGCAGCAAAGCACCCCCACAACATGATGCTGCCCCCCTCGTGCTTCACGGTTGGGATAGTGTTCTTCAGCTTGCAAGCCTCCCCCTTTTTCCTCTAAACATAACGGTGGTCATTATGGCCAAACAGTTCTATTTTTGTTTCATTAGACCAGAGAACATTTCTCCAAAAAGTACGATCTTTGTCCCCATGTGCAGTTGCAAACCATAGTCTGGCTTTTTTTATGGCGGTTTTGGAGCAGTGGCTTCTTCCTTGCTGAGCTGCCTTTCAGGTTATGTCGATATAGGACTTGTTTTACTGTGGATACAAATACTTTTGTACCTGTTTCTTCTAGCATCTTCACAAGGTCCTTTGCTGTTGTTCTGGGATTGATTTGCACTTTTCGCACCAAAGTACATTCACCAGAACATGTCTCCTTCCTGAGCTGTATGACAGCTTCATGGTCCCATGGTGTTTATACTTGCGTTTGTACTATTGTTTGTACAGATGAACGTAGTACCTTCAGGCGTTTGGAAATTGCTCTCAAGGATGAACCATACTTGTGGAGGTCTACAATTTATTTTCTGAGGTCTTGGCTTATTTATTTAGATTTTTCCATGATGTCAAGCAAAGAGACACTGAGTTTACATTTACATTTACATTTAAGTCATTTAGCAGACGCTCTTATCCAGAGCGACTTACAAATTGGTGCATTCACCTTATGACATCCAGTGGAACAGCCACTTTACAACAGTGCATCTAAATCAGTTTGAAGGTAGTTCTTGAAATACATCCACAGGTACACCTCCAATTGACTCAAATGATGTCAATTAGCCTATCAGAAGCTTCTAAAGCCATGACATCATTTTCTGGAATTTTACAAGCTGTTTAAAAGGCACAGTCAACTTAGTGTATGTAAACCTCTGACCCACTGGAATTGTGACACAGTGAATTATAAGTGAAATAATCTGTCTGTAAACAATGGTTGGAAAAATGATATGTGTCATGCACAAAGTAGATGTCCTAACCGAAACAATAGTTTGTTAACAAGAAATTTGTGGAGTGGTTGAAAAACGAGTTTTAATGACTCCAACCTAAATGTATGTAAACTTCCGACCTCATATGTATATACTGTATTCTATCCTACTCTACTGTATCTTAGTCTATGTATTACTCATCTCATATGTATATACTGTATTCTATCCTATTCTACTGTATCTTAGTCTATGTATTACTCATCTCATATGTATATACTGTATTCTATCCTATTCTACTGTATCTTAGTCTATGTATTACTCATCTCATGTGTATATACTGTATTCTATCCTATTCTACTGTATCTTAGTCTATGTATTACTCATCTCATATGTATATACTGTATTCTATCTTATTCTACTGTATCTTAGAATGTACTTTTCCCCACTCATTCACCACATCTTTTTACATTGCTTATTTATATTCAGTGGCCTGACTGCATCCAGACTGTCAAAGGCCCATCCTGGTAGATCTGAACCTAATGGAGCTTAGAGTGATCGGATGACAGAAGTCACATTTAGGTGCCAGGTGTAACTGAGGCCATAGATGCTCCAAATCCATTACTTAGAGTGTTTTATATAATATGACTAAATGTGTTTCTTTCTGTGTTGCAGGGGCAGTCAAGAGATGGAACGGCAAGGCCACAGAACATGACATAAGCAGATCTGTGAGAGACCACCTCAAGCCCCTGGTAGAGCCGGGGGTGGTGTTTACCACTCCACCAGCAGAGCTGTGGGAGACCACCTCAAGCCCCTGGTAGAGCCGGGGGTGGTGTTTTACCACTCCACCAGCAGAGCTGTGGGAGACCACCTCCAGCCCCTGGTAGAGCCAGGGGTGGTGTTAACCACTCCACCAGCAGAGCTGTGGGAGACTACCTCGAGCCCCCGGTAGAGCCGGGGGTGGTGTTTACCACTCCACCAGCAGAGCTGTGGGAGACCACCTCAAGCCCCTGGTAGAGCCGGGGGTGGTGTTTACCACTCCACCACTCCTTCAGCAGGCTGGAAAAGTGGGATTGATCTGTTTGATCCATTTGTTTGTTTCTGATTTCAGTAGTTGAATCATTTGACATGGGATTGATACTGATTTTCATACTAAGAGTCTTTTGAATAAAAATAACATTTTGTTGTCGAAATCAAATCGAGCTTTATTTATACAGCACATTTCAGACATGATGGATGGATGCTACAGGAACAGGAAAAAACTAATAAAAGACAATGAAAATAATCAAATATTTAGTACACAAACAGAAGAATAATGAACATTTTAAGGAAATTCCATTGATTAAAATATTATTAAAATATTAATTGGATGCAATATCCAACCCAAAATATAAGCTTGTTTTTTAGGAGGGGTTCTGAAAGACACTATGGGGGTGTCAACTAAAAGTTGACTAGTAACAACAACTGGGACCTAAAAGACACCAACCATGAGACCCACTAAATCTGCCCAAGAAGAGGCAAACAAAAGAAAAACCCACACCAAATTTAAATACAGGAAGCACACCAAAAAGGTGGAGCAACTAAAGGTGTTGACTCTCCACATCTATCAAGACAACTGGAGCACTGGGCCAGACACTCTTAAATAGAACCTGGACCAGCTCAGGTGAAACACCTTCCCACTAACGAGATGGACAAGCCAGCACAGGTGTAACACATACTGACTAACAGGTGACACCAATCAGTGCGTCCTACGTGCTAACGAGCTATACATGCTAAAGTCCAACCTCAAAACATAAATGGAAAAACCAAAGGACTAACCAACACCTTAAGAGTTTGCTCACCAACAACAGAAAACAACTTCCATTTCACATTATAATCAACTACAATGCTTCACCGTCACCAACATAAACATGGTGTCTGTCTACTGGCAAACAACAATTAAAAACAATATTTATTTTTATTATTCCCACAAAGATTTTTCTTTCTATAGCTTCTAGAACTCGTCTTCCTAAAACTCACTCGCTTCTAGAACTCTCGTCCCCTTGGAACGAGACCAAACAAAACTCATCTCCAATACGGAAAAAACGTGCAGTAAAAATAAACTGTGATCCATGGCAATGCACTGGCTAAATGCAAAACACAAAACATTTTGACTGCACCCCTTGAGACAATCAGCAACCAGGTTGTTCTCACCACGGACATGTCTGATTTCAAGAGGAAACGCCTGCAATATCCGTAGTAACTTTCCACCTCACTGTGGAGCTTCTCTCTCTTCTCAGGGTTCACTAGATAGGCATGTTGTTGGATCGGGCCCCAGTCCCCAATGTCATGCTCTAGTACATTTGGGTTGGCACATGTGAGAATTAACCCTGATATTCTAAAAACAGGGCAACAATGTCAATATAATTGTACCCAAAAAAAACATCAGTTGGTTGCATGAATAATTTTCATTACTAAATGTTATATGAAATATTTGATTGCATAGTATTATTTTCAACGGCTTTTCAATTACATTTTGCTAGGTGGGATAGCCCAATGTCAAAACACAGTTTTAACGTGTCCAAATCAATAACCAATATGCAGAAACAGTTTGGGATAAATTGAAAACCTAACATGTGGTATATACACAAACATCTGCCACAATAATTGTAAAACAAGCTCCTTATAAACTGCACAAGCACCAGAAACCCTGTTGTTTTGACAAGTAGCAATAAATCACTGATATCAATCAGGGGGGATCCGTTGTACGTGCTGTTGAAACTAACAACAAAAGAAAACATGGAAATGGGAGATATATTTTAGCTCACTGGTTAGAGGACAACCTGCAGAAGACAGTCAGCTACATATTGGAGTGATGCATTTAAATTTAGGGGTCGCTAAACAAAGGAACACAACACTTATTTGTCATAACTCATCGATATTATGTTGAAATCAGTTGATTCTGGAATAATGTGTACATCACTGGTTAGAGGACAACTCTTTTTTTGTTAGTCACTTTGTGTTAAATCACATAAATAGTACTCTTCCAATTCAGAGCCTGGATTTCCCCCAATGAGCCTAATATCCATATCATGTTGAAATCAATT
The DNA here is from genome assembly GCF_016432855.1 of Salvelinus namaycush. Classification (NCBI taxonomy): domain Eukaryota; kingdom Metazoa; phylum Chordata; class Actinopteri; order Salmoniformes; family Salmonidae; genus Salvelinus; species Salvelinus namaycush. The sequence continues at coordinate 891 of NW_024057997.1, read as the reverse complement.
GATAAGGGGGCAAATGTTTAGGGTTCTACATTGTGACATTCTGACTGACTGACTGCAGAGTATATTAATATACTATATATTAAAACATTCTACATTGAGACATTAAAATACTCCTACTACAATGTTAAAACATTCTACATTGTGACATTATTTCATTGATATCATAAAACAACTCCTTCATATATACATTTTCTGATATTTGATCAGAGATCTTTTATCAGATTATCTCTGGTCACAGCTAAGAGATTTCTCTCCTGTGTGTGTTCTCTGGTGTCGAGTCAGATCTCCAGATTGACTAAAACTCTTCCCACATTGACCACAGCTATAAGGTTTATCTCCTGTGTGTATTCTCTGGTGCACTGTCAGACAGCCAGATCTAGTAAACTCTTCCCACATTGACCACAGCTATAAGGTTTCTCTCCTGTGTGTATTCTCTGGTGCACTGTCAGACAGCCAGATCTAGTAAAACTCTTCCCACATTGACCACAGCTATATGGTTTCTCTCCTGTGTGTGTTCTCTGGTGCACTGTCAGCTCTCCAGATTGACTAAAACTCTTCCCACATTGATCACAGCTATAAGGTTTATCTCCTGTGTGTATTCTCTGGTGTAAAGTCAGACAGTCAGATCTAGTAAAACTCTTCCCACATCGACCACAGCTATAAGGTTTCTCTCCTGTGTGGATTCTCTGATGAATTTTAATGCCTGCTGAGGAGGTGAATCTCTTCCCACAGTCAGAGCAGTGAGGTTTCTTCCCTGTGGATCTCTGCTGGTGTTTCTTGAGGTGTTCTGATGTGGAGAGACTCTTCTCTGCCTCTACAGCATCATGAGGTTGTTGAGGCTCCCCAGAGGACCCACGGTAGTCCCGTCTCTCTCCTGTGTGAACAACAAGT